>NW_026557987.1:7097408-7251989 GCF_026930045.1 Uloborus diversus | reverse complement strand
GTTGATAAAGTAGTCCCAGTTGTAAATTGCATATAACTTCAAATTAAAAGTTTTTTTTTTCTTTTCTTTTCTTTTTTTTTCTTTAATATCGCTGCACACTAACTTTCACATTTGTGTTAATAAAAACCAAATACACATTTTCTTAATTTGGCTTATTAATTTTTTCCCCAATGGGAGGGGTTTAACCCCTAAAACCCTCCCCTTGGATACGGCCCTGGTAACTATGTAAACTAAAATCAAGCTCCGACAGCTCCTATTTACATTTTCAAGTGTCAGAGTATCAGAATTGACTATTTCCACCCCTTGAAATTCTTGCTAAGTCAGAGAAGGTGGTTTTTAAGGCTCCTTCTCAACAGAGAGAATGCATGTTTCTCTTCATCTTCTTTACTAATAATAAAGCTCAACGTCTCTCTGTTTGGATGTCTGCAGGATGTCTGAGTCGCGCATAGTGCCTAGACCGTTCGGCCGATTTTCATGAAATTTGGCACAAAGTTAGTGTGTAGCATGGGGGTGTGCACCTCGAAGCGATTTTTTGAAAATTCGATGTGGTTCTTTTTCTATTCCAGTTTTAAGAAAAAAACTATCATAAGATGGACGAGTAAATTACGAAATTATCATAACGTGGAACCGTAACATGGGCACGAGCCAATTGGCGAGATACGAAATTATCATAACGTGGAACCGTAACATGGGTACAAGCCAATTGGCGAGAAAACTCACCATACATTATTTGTAAATATACAGGCGAACCAAAAGACCTTTTAATTTTTCTATTACGGGCAAAGCCGTGCGGGTACCACTAGTTACTAATAATAAGGCTGCAAGTCTCTCTGTCAGGATCTCTCTCTGTCTGTCAGGTTCTCTGTGACACGCATAGAGCCTAGACCGTTCTGCCGATTTTCATGAAATTTGGCACAAAGTTAGTTTGTATCATGGGGGTGTGCACCTCGAAGCGATGTTTCGAAAATTCGATTTTGTTCTATTTCAATTTTAAGAACATTTTCCGAAGCAAAATTATCATAAGATGGACGAGTAAATGACGAAATTAGCATGACGTGGAATGGGAGAGCGAATGAACATAGCCAATTGGCGAGAAATTCGTCATCCATTATTTGTAAATATACAGGCGAACCGACTGACCTTTTAATTTTCAACTGCGGGCAAAGCCGTGCGGGTACCACTAGTGTTACACAAATGGCTCCAATAAATGGAACCATGACCTTGACAATGCATAACTGTTTATGAGATGATAGGGGAGGGTCGTTGGTGCTGAACTGAATTAGGTTTCGTGTAATGTTGCAAAAGTATTCCAACTGTAATCCGTACCATAACGCGTCCCATTTCCAACGAGCCCCCCTAAAAGGGATAAACATTGTCAAGGTAATTATTGCAATTTCTGGTATTATCAGATAATCTTTCGAGGGCCTTTAATAATTCTGTGATAATCCTCAGAGATATCCTTCAAGGAGTCGGTAGGGATTCTTTTGAGGGAGGTTCAAGCAGGGATTGGACCCAATGGGTTTTTTTTTTTTTTTTTTTGAAAAACCCAATTAAAAAAGCCCATTATTTAGCCCACTTTTGGTTTTTTTTTAAATTTTTCTGAGTTTTTAAAAAATTAATTTAAATACTTTCACAATTTAAACTTCTTTTTTATTTGTTCTTCACCACAGACGACGGACAAAAAAAAATGAATTTTGAACTTTAATAGTATTTCTTAACTCTTAATGGTATTAAAAAATACTTCAAAGATTTTAAAAATATATATTTAATTTTTTTCTTTAACTGGTCAATAAATAACTCAAATTATCTTGACTAAGTCCTGTCACGTCTGATTTTCTCGATATTTGTAGATTGTACAGAGGAAACTACTCTAGCTGAAAGGCTTTCATGTGAATTATTTCTGCAAAACAACATGTCACAAATCTCGAATAGACAAGGTATATTTTTTAGAAATTAACAGGTTTTATAAATGGTTGGACAGAAAACAGAATAGGATGTAAAGTATTTTCATTATCTTGCGAAAAAGTTTAATATTTCTTATTCTGTACACAGAAAGAAAAAAAAAAAACAGGTCACATAAAATTCAAAGAAATGTCTTGATTAAGCTGGAATTGAGTAAAAAGGGATTTAAACTACTTGAGGTTCTGCAGTCGTTTTGCATAAGAAAATGAAATACAATAAAGTAAAATGCGATTTTATCACTCGAGAAGTAACTTTGCCTTAACTGTTGGAAATCATGGAAACTAAAAAATCTGAAACTTCACCATTCTTGGGTTTCGCTGTCTTTTACACTTTTTTTCACAAAACCCTGAATTTTAACTCGTTTTCCAGCTTTTTTTACCCCAAGACAATTTTTCCGCTTTGTCCATATACTTACGCTACAATATACTACAAGTACCCCACATTTTCCCTAAAAAAAGACAAAAAATTACACATTTCTTTTTAAAAACCCAGCTGTAGTTCGGTTTTTTCGAGTTTATTTAAAAAAAAAACCTGGGTCCATGGGCTTTTAAAAAAACCCAGGTTTTTGCCAACCCTGGGTTCAGGAAATCATAAATAGCCCAACTTATTACCCTCAGGTGCCGTTGGAGCAGATGCCACCTGGGCGCTTTGTCCCGTTTGGGGAAAACAATAATACACACTCCCTGCACTTGTTGATATTATTTTGGAATGTCCAAGGAAAATGGGGGCAACGTTACTGAACGTGTCATAACAGAAACGACGTAGACAAACTAACGTAAACGTGGGGCTTAGTTTGTTATAGTTAGTTAACAATTCCAGTGAAGTAATTTTACAGATGACTTAGTCACTCAATTGGAATTTTACCTACATTGTCATCGTGATCGTATTATAATATTTTGGTTTTATTCTTTAAAATATTTTTAGATCTTAATGTAAATGTTTAAACTACAACAATAAACGAAGACTATGAATTACGTTCCAACTAACTGAGACTACTCGGCATTTTGTGACTGACGATCATATTTTCTCATCACTTCAATCAAATTACGTGCACGCATATTCAGTTCTTCCAGCAAACGATCTTGGAGTAACAGGTGTTTCTCGAGGACTGTTAAATCTTCTGAACTTATTCTGAACTTAGTTTGTCTGTGAGTTCATCGTCTGTCATTTTTTGTTTGAGTAAAGTTATGCAAATGAGGAGGAATTCGGACTCATTTCTGACTTATCAGACAAGAATAAGTGTTCCGAAGAATAGGAAGACGCTTTCGCGTTTTCACTAGAAATTGAACCCTGAATGGACGTTAGAACTCGTTTTGCATCCACGAGCATTCAGAGCAATATCCCGGAAAAAAAAAAAATCTGAATTTTGACGACTTGAATTCAAATTATGTTTTTCGCAATCACGAGTGTGTGTATGTAGGCGTGTGTGTTTGTGTGTGGGGGTTATGTGTGTTTGTGTGTAGAGGGTGTGTGTTTGTGTCTGTGTGCTGGCATAAGTGTGTGGGTAGTTGTGTGTATGAATGTGTGTGGGGGGGGTATGTGTATGTGTGTAGGCATATGTGTTTGTGTCTGTGTGCAGGCATGAATGTGTGGGTAGTTGAGTGTATGTTTGTGTGTGTGTGTATGTGTGAGTAGTTGTGTGTGTGTATGTTTGTGTGTGTGTGTATGTGTAGGTGTCTGTCTGTATGTATGCATGAATGTGTGAGTAGTTGTGTGCATGTATGTGTGTATGTTTGTGTGTGTGTGTATGTGTAGGTGTCTTTATGTATGCGTGTGTGTATGTGTAGGTGTCTGTATGTATGCGTGTGTGTATGTGTTTGTGCGTGTGTGTGTGTGTGTGCGTGTGTGTGTGTGCAGTTGTGTATGTATGCGCGTGTGTGTAGGACATGGATGCAACCTGGAGACGGCTTTCGCTAGAGGAGCAGCATCGTGAGAAACCGGTCGACGGTGATGCTGCGGAGGGTGGCGGTGGGAAAATAAAATGATAGCGCGCCAAAAACAGTCAAATGAAAGCAATAAGCAATCGTGATTGCTCAAAACTGGGATTCAACCCGGGGTTTTCAGCACTGTAATCGGTTTTGATGGCTCAATTTATTTGTTTGGTTCATTATTTCATTTCTCAACGGCTTCATTTAATTCCCTTCTTAACCCCCGACACACCAAGGTAGGGGGTTATAAGTTTGACTTGTCTGTGTATCTGTCTGTGGCACTCTAGTGCCTAAACGGATGGACCGATTTTGGAAAACTTTTTTTGTTCGAAAGGAGAGTGGATCGAGAATGTTCTTAGATAGGTTACGCCTTTGGATGACATTAATTAACGAATATGTTAATTAAAAACCTGTAAAAGGTTTTTTGCGATTTTTGCAGTGAAAACACAGTAAAAAATTATTTAATTTAACCAAAATAAAGAGAATATTTTCCCGCGTCTGATAGAATGTGTTTGGAACTTCCATGTTACATAGAATTCGAATTATAACGTCTTTTTAAAGCAGATTTTAATAACGGCTAAGCCTTTATTCACGCAATTAATCACCGAATTCATTGTTTACCGACAAAGAAATGAAACTCAATGATTTAAAATTTTATCTTCTGCCAGTTTCTAGTATTTATTAGCAAATAAAATACTTGACATTGATTTTTAATAGTATAAGACTTTTAAAAGGATTTTCAATTTTCCCTCTTGATTCTACAGTTGCAACTCAGTCAGGGTTTTTAAAATTTTTAATTTTATATTTTTGCTAAGAAATTGAGACTCTCGTCGTATACTAATAATAATTGAAGAAAACACCCTCCTAGTTTTGATCGAAAAAGCATTCAATGGCGTCAATGCTTTGCGAAACTACGCGCGGCAAACCATCATTGTTAGAGCCGCCATATAGACAGACCGACGCATCAGCTTAAGTTTAGCCATTTTGGATCAGATTTTTCATTGTTGCACTGCTAGGATTACCACAGCAAAATTCCGGGCTTCGCCAAATTTGCTGAAAATAATACTTGATTCAATAAACAATTAACGTGCCGCTAATAATCGCTTGCAGTGAACAATCACCAAACGCGATAACTCGCCAGAAAAGACAACCACTCAAACACGCGCTCCGATCCAAAATGGCTGCTCTTAAGCTGATGCGTCGGCTCGTATATATAGGGGCCTTAATCATTGTATAATTATATTAATTGGGTCTTAATCATTGTATAAGATCACGTCATCTTATTTCACTCACAGTGCGAAAGTTACGGAAGAATTCGTTCCTTTAGTACTCTTTAGTGAAGAATGCGGAATTTCAGTTCTAAATAAACTTTAATTTCATTTCTTTAAGGTTTGAAAAAAGATTAATGATTCCTTGAACCTCACTCAAAAGAATCCCTACCGATTCCTTGCAGGCCATACTTCAGATAATCATTAAAGACCCTCGAAAGATTAACTGATAATACCTGATAATTCTATTAATATTCCATTATTATTTTCAAAGATCAATCCGAAGATTCTCCAAAGATCCAACTACAATACCGTAGAAACTCGCCAAAGATTTCTCCAAGACTCGCATCTTGAGAATTTCAAACAATTCTCGAAGATTCCTCGGAGAATCTTTGAAAATTTCTATTTAACCCTTTCAGACCTGGTGTCTGGTATACCGGACATACACTTTAAACAGCTGCTAATCATTTAATAAATGATTTAATTAGTTGATTTTTTTGTAGTTGACTCTTTACATTCTATTTATTATAATCTGTGAAATAATTTTTCGTTTTGGGATTGACAACACTGACATATAAGGATTGAGAGATAAAGAGTGGCTCATTTTTCCAACCATGGATTTTCATCTGAAAAGCGAGGTTTTTTTCCTGATTTTTTAAAAAATATATAATCTTTCATGAATCGTTTCAAACGCATCTATTTTGTTTTATAATTGTTTGTAGAACATTTTATAATGAAGTTTGTTCGGTATTTTATCCTTTTTATATATGAAATATTGATTTCAAAAATATAAGTGCGGAATATTGGACATGCCATAGCTCTTTTAATTTTTCTCCTACAAATTCAAAATTTTTCTATAAGATACCCTTTACAATAGTACACTGTGTACCAAATTTCAACATTTTTGGTCCAATATTTCATAATTTCGACTGAAGATTTTCGACTGTTTCATAATTTCGACTGTTTCGAAACATTCCCTTTACCGGTCTCATAGCGAATTCTTAACATTCGATGAAGTGTCTCAAAATATTCCATAAAGGTTTCCTGAATATTCCATGAAGGTTATCTAAAGATCCTCTGAAATTTACCGTCGAAAAATTCCCTCACGTTGAGATTCAATCTCAGTTTTAGAGTGAGGTTCAAGGAATCATTAATGATTCCTTGAACCTCACTCAGAAGAATTCTCACTCAAAGGAATCGGTAGATTCCTTGCAGGCCATACTTCAGAGAATTATTAAAGGTCCTCGAAAGATTATCTGATAATACCTGAAGATTCTATTAATATTCCATTATCATTTTCAAAGATCAATCCGAAGATTCTCCAAAGATCCAACTACAATACCCTAGAAACTCGCCAAAGATTCCTCCAAGACTCGCATCTTGAGAATTTCAAACAATCCTCAAAGATTCCTCGGAGAATCTTTGAAGATTTCTATCTAAAGATTCCCTATACCCGGTCTCATAGCGAATTAACATTCGATGAAGTGTCTCTAAAGATTCCCTGATATTCCTCAAAACATTCCATAAAGGCTTCCTGAATATTCCGTGAAGATTACCTAAAGATCCTCCGAAATTTACCGTCGAAAAATTCCCTCACGTTAAGATTCAATCTCTGTTTTTGAGTGAGGTTCAAAAAAGAATCATTAATGATTCCTTGAACCTCACTCAAAAGAATCCTCACTCAAAGGAATCGGTAGATTCCTTGAAGGCCCTGCTTCAGAGAATTATTAAAGGCCCTCGAAAGATTATCTGATAATACCTGAAGATTCTATTAATATTCCATCATTATTTTCAAAGATCAATCCGAAGATTCTCCAAAGATCCAACTACAATACCCTAGAAACTCGCCAAAGATTCCTCCGAGACTCGCATCTTGAGAATTTCAAACAATCCTCAAAGATTCCTCGGAGAATCTTTGAAGATTTCTATCTAAAGATTCCCTATACCCGGTCTCATAGCGAATTAACATTCGATGAAGTGTCCCTAAAGATTCCCTGATGTTCCTCAAAACATTCCATAAAGGCTTCCTGAATATTCCATGAAGATTACCAAAAGATCCTCCGAAATTTACCGTCGAAAAATTCCCTCACGCTGAGATTCAATCTCACTCAAAAGAATCCTCACTCAAAGGAATCGGTAGATTCCTTGAAGGCCATACTTCAAAGAATTATTAAAGGCCCTCGAAAGATTATCTGATAATACCTGAAGATTCTATTAATATTCCATTATTATTTTCGAAGATCAATCCGAAGCTTCTCCAATGATCCAACTACAATACCCTAGAAGCTCGCCAAAGATTCCTCCAAGACTCGCATCTTGAGAATTTCAAACAATCCTCAAAGATTCCTCGGAGAATCTTTGAAGATTTCTATCTAAAGATTCCCTATACCCGGTCTCATAGCGAATTAACATTCGATGAAGTGTCTCTAAAGATTCCCTGATATTCCTCAAAACATTCCATAAAGGCTTCCTGAATATTCCGTGAAGATTACCTAAAGATCCTCCGAAATTTACCGTCGAAAAATTCCCTCACGTTGAGATTCAATCTCTGTTTTTGAGTGAGGTTCAAAAAAGAATCATTAATGATTCCTTGAACCTCACTCAAAAGAATCCTCACTCAAAGGAATCGGTAGATTCCTTGAAGGCCCTGCTTCAGAGAATTATTAAAAGCCCTCGAAAGATTATCTGATAATACCTGAAGATTCTATTAATATTCCATTATTATTTTCGAAGATCAATCCGAAGATTCTCCAATGATCCAACTACAATACCCTAGAAACTCGCCAAAGATTCCTCCAAGACTCGCATCTTGAGAATTTCAAACAATCCTCAAAGATTCCTCGGAGAATCTTTGAAGATTTCTGTCTAAAGATTCCCCATACCAATCTCATAGCGAACTAGCATTCGATGAAGTGTCTCTAAAGATTCTCTGATATTCCACAAAACATTCCATAAAGGCTTCCTGAATATTCCGTGAAGATTATCTAAAGATCCTGTGAAATTTACCGTCGAAAAATTCCTTCACGTTGAGATTCAATCTCTGTTTTTGAGTGAGGTTCAAAAAAGAATCATTAATGATTCCTTGAACCTCACTCAAAAGAATCCTCACTCAAAGGAATCGGTAGATTCCTTGAAGGCCCTGCTTCAGAGAATTATTAAAGGCCCTCGAAAGATTATCTGATAATACCTGAAGATTCTATTAATATTCCATTATTATTTTCGAAGATCAATCCGAAGATTCTCCAATGATCCAACTACAATACCCTAGAAACTCGCCAAAGATTCCTCCAAGACTCGCATCTTGAGAATTTCAAACAATCCTCAAAGATTCCTCGGAGAATCTTTGAAGATTTCTGTCTAAAGATTCCCCATACCAATCTCATAGCGAACTAGCATTCGATGAAGTGTCTCTAAAGATTCTCTGATATTCCACAAAACATTCCATAAAGGCTTCCTGAATATTCCGTGAAGATTATCTAAAGATCCTGTGAAATTTACCGTCGAAAAATTCCTTCACGTTGAGATTCAATCTCTGTTTTTGAGTGAGGTTCAAAAAAGAATCATTAATGATTCCTTGAACCTCACTCAAAAGAATCCTCACTCAAAGGAATCGGTAGATTCCTTGAAGGCCCTGCTTCAGAGAATTATTAAAGGCCCTCGAAAGATTATCTGATAATACCTGAAGATTCTATTAATATTCCATTATTATTTTCGAAGATCAATCCGAAGATTCTCCAATGATCCAACTACAATACCCTAGAATCTCGCCAAAGATTCTTCCAAGACTCGTATCTTGAGAATTTCAAACAATCCGCAAAGATTCCTCTTAGAATCATTGAAGATTTCTATCTAAAGATTCCCTATACCCGGTCTCATAGCGAATTCTCAACATTCGATGGAGTGTCTCTAAAGATTCCCTGATGTTCCTCAAAATATTCCATTAAGGCTTCCTGAATATTCCATGAAGATTATCTAAAGATCCTCCGAAATTTACCGTCGAAAAATTCCCTCACGTTGAGATTCAATCTCAACTTTTCGTATAAAGGCAGTTTCCTTACTCCATATGTTGTGTCATGTGACATGGGCAGGCAAATGGCAGTATCGACAAAAATGGTCTTTTGAGATATTTGAGGAAACATTCTTTTGGTGCTGCGAGAACACTATAAAAGGTTGGAATTTGTCTTTTTGAGTTCGATTATCATCGGAAACCAAATTAAGAAATCTTATATAATTATCTTCTCCCGAACGAGAGTGAACTGACCATCGAGCCAGGTATCGATGGATTCCTCATCTTCCCGTCTTCATGTTTGGCTGTTTAACATCATCCTCCGATAATAATTAGCGGAGATATCCATTTAAAACTATTCATTATGACGCTTGGATTTCGGCATAAAATCCCCATTTTTCGAAGGCTTTCCTCCCTTCAAATGATTATTCAGTGCTTCATCTCCACTTTCCGCAACGATGCTTTTATTAAAATGTATAGCGTGAAGAAAATTATTGAGATGTAAGATCTGTTGCCATTTTTTTTCTCGAATATGAACAGGTAAAATTCTTATTTTTGTTTTGAGGCTTTTCCTGTTATCAGGGGATTTAAAATGTTTACTTTTTGGGGGGTTTTCCACAATCTGACGCAAAATTTCACTGCCTTTTTTGTTGTTGTTGTTGTTCAAGCCTGAGTGTGTTGAACTCGCGTCCCTTGACGTAACTTTTATTTTCGAGGTAGACCGAGCAAAGCCGGGCGACATAGCTAGTTTGTACAATAAAGCTTGAGTGAAACTGAAGTCAAAAATTTCAAAATATGGAAAAAGGAAACATTTACAGATACTGCCGTTTACCTTCCCAGCAGGGCAGCATTCCCCGTGAGCTCGAGCGGATAAAAACACAGAAAACAGCACAAGTCTCAATCATTCGAATTTAATTTCAAAACACTTTTTGTACACTATTTACATCGCTGTATCGAAAACGAAGCTGACGTCGTGGGTTTCTAATGTAAAACGTGGATCTCTCTCTCTCTCTCGTTGCTTCTAGAAAAATTCTATGACATTAGATCGACACATTCTTTTTTCGAACAGACACGACAACACATGGAATCCTTTGGTATTCCTCGTTTTGAGACCAGTTACAAGTGACGGTCTCGCTGAGGCAGAAATAACATACTTAATCAATCTGCACTGGAACATTTTTACGCATTTTTGTTCTTCCGGAATTTTAACTTTTGGCTTTCAATTGTGATATGTTCGAATAGAAGGAGCCATTTCTTATATCTTTAAACGAGCAATTCTTGTATGTATGTATATATTTCGTATCTCGAAAACGGCTCTAACGATTTTGATGAAATTTTGGATTTAATTGTAGTTTAGCATTCTAAGTTCATCTACATCAGCGTTTTTTCTGTAAAAACGCGATTTTTTACAAAAAACAGTTTTTTAATATAAAGTCTAATTGAGTTCAGCCTTGAAAAAATGGTGAATTGACACATCAGGCAGACGATTTGCAACCATAACAATGAAAATTTGTTTTTTCTAGCTGTAAAATTTTAAACTTGCTTAGGGTTGCCAGGCTTGGCTGATATTAGCCACTTTGGCTCATTTCAATCACACTTGGCTAAAAACAAATTCAAATGCACTATATAAGTCGATGTAAGGCTTTTTCTTTTATATCAAAACTATTGCTTGGCCATCTTTTTTTATTTTGGCTTCTTATAGCTGAAATGATTATAATGCGGATGAAGTGTTTACATGTATATCTCTCGTTTCTCGGAAGCATCGAGAACCTCAATATTTCGTTAACGTGATGCTCTTCAAGTATATTTGAAAAAGTATCGAACCTTAGAAAAACACGAGTTGACAAAAAATAATTCTTTTAAAGCCGAGCCAGGCTCGGTCGTCCAGGTACTGTATCATAATGTGAAGTATCAATTTTCAGCAAAGTTTTTTTATCATTAGAAAATTATAACTTGTTTGTGTAGCGGGCGTAACCGTAGGGTCACACCCCGGTACAAATCATTATTTTTCGAGTACAATTTTTTTTTTTCAAAGTTGGTACCGGGGTTCGCCGATATATATCCGATATTTATTTTAAAAATATCATGATATTTTGATGTTTTCGATATTTATCTTTTCAACTAAGATATCTATACATATATAAATGAATGTTTGTCTGTATGTCATCCATGAACTCAAGAACTACCGGGCAGATTTGACTGAAACTTTCACCGTTTGTTATTTTTGGTACTGGAAATGTTTCTAGACCAGTTCGAAAAAAATCCGATCGATCGTTCCTTTTTTATTCCAATTTAAGTCACAATCCATTGGATAAATACGAATAAAATGATCGGCTGCAGAAATGAATTCGCGTGAAAGATCTCATTGATAAGAAGCCATTTTTCTTGAGTTTGGACAAATAAATTCTTTCTTTATTGTTTTATTGCGCAACGGGGGGATTTAAAACTTTTTCTATTTGATATTTTTAGCGATGGATTGATCTTGCAAACTGCGTGAGTACAAAATTTGAGTATAGTCACGACTTCACTGGATACCTGGACCGATTATTATGAAAACTGCTATAGATATATATTTTTCCACGGAGAAGGTGCATAATAGGCTCATTGAAGCCACTCGCCAGCAGGTGGCACTGCAGAGTAGCAACTTCTGCCCCGTTCAACCGATTGTCATGAAAATCAGTATAATGATGTATTTTTTTTTTTTTTTTTTTTTTTTTTTTGTTGGCGTAGCAACGCGCGTCGGGTACAGCTAGTTATCAATATAAAACTAAAAATTACTCATAGTAATTTTGTTAATTTATAATTAAAAGTAACCAGAGTTCTGTACTATATTTTTATGATGTATTAATGCATCATTAATGTAACTATGTAATATAATATTCCTTTTAATTTTATGTTCATAAAATTGTTAACGGTGTAATAACTTGAATTCATATTAAAAAGTGCCTAATTTAATATTTAACTTTCCTGACATTGGTCAGAAAAAAAAATGTCTTATGACTGTGCAGCAACTAATGCATATTTTGTATTTCTGAATTATACAACTGTGTACAAGTAGCTAACAGAAGAAAACGAGTAAAACAGCTAATGCTAAATTAACCACATTAAAATTGATAAAAATGTAAAATGAATTGTTATGTATATGGTAATTAAAGAAACCTTAATTTTAAGTCTGCATATTGTCATAACGATATAAGAAAATAAAGAGTGATTTGTGGATGCATTTACTATTTAGAAGACTTTAGTTTGTGCTGATTGAAAATATCGGATATATATATCAAAATACACTCGACGTTAAATCCCGGTTATCACAAATTTGCCATTACAACTGCGCTTGCGCGCGGACTTAGCTGATTTCAAAAATCTTGCTAAAATTAATTACAAACATTTTAAATTTGTTAATAAATATGAGACAGCAACAGATAAAAATTAGAAATCACAAAGCTTTCTCTGATTTAGTTTTTAGGCCTCGGTAAAGCTTGAGTTTTGCGTCTTAATTATTAATGGATTCGGTGTCTGATTTTTCTGCCCCTTTTCAGGGCCAAATTTTTAACATCAGAAGAGCGTACTAGAATTGCAGCATCACTTCTAATGCAAAGCCGAACCATCAACCTAAATAAAAATGTATAATACTAAGCTGTTTACGCCTAACGTAAAATATCCGCAAAAGACGGATATCTGTACTCATATTCCGATCATTTTTGAAGTACATAACGTGTTTTACGTTTATCTTAATATATAAAAATCAATGTCCTGAGATAATATATATACATATATATATACATATATATATATATCAACGCACAGCCGAAACCGCTGAAGCTTCAGACTTGAAATTTGGCAGGCATGTCCGCATGATTACGAAAGTAACCACTAAGAAAGGATTTTTCGAAATCTGAATTAGTTCGGGAGAAATTAATTAAAACCTCTTAATTTCTGAGAAATTAAAACCTGTCATTGAATTCAAATCCCTTATTTTCGAAGGCTTTCCTCCATTCAAATCATTATTCAGTACTTCATCTCAACTTTTGGTCGATAGCGAACTATAAATTTGATATTGTTTTTGTTTCTCACGTGGTTCTTCGAGGCTTTTCTCAAGTCAAATCATAATGTTTCTGTCTATTGCTTTCATTTCTTCAAAACTAGAAACGAAGTTTTTAAGAACATCATCACAGGCGAACTATCCTTTTGAATTTAGAAGAGTACAGTTTCCTGTTAAAGTTTGCTTTGCAATAACCATTAATAAATCACAAGGACAGACATTAAAAGTAGCAGGGACCAATTTAAGAGAAGACTTTTTTTCACATGGCCAATGTTATGTAGCTTTCTCCAAAGTCAGTTCATCAAGCAGCTTAATAATTTTAGCACCAGAAAAAAAAACTAAAAATGTTGTATACAAAGAAGTTCTTGCTTAAACATAGGTATATCAATAAAATGTGGATGGCCTGTGTTTGCAAAGATAATCAATACTTTAAAAGGATCGTTAATAACAGTCAAAGATCGGTTAAGGACAAAGGCATATATGTAAGGAGTTCAGGGGCCACGGGATCCTCCCCAAATTAGAAAAAGTTATAGGTAATAAGTAATTATTATAGGGGATTTTCGAAACTAGGTGCACCAAGCACTGTTAACCCCTGCTAATTCCTACCCGAGCAATGCCGGGTACGGGAATGCTAGTGTTAAATAAATATTTCCAAACCAAAAAAATATTGAAGCGTCATTTTTCTCTTTGCATTATAAACACTATCAGTTATTGATATTCGTAGTTTCATATAATCTATCACGAAATCGCTGTGAAAATATTCTAATCGCATTCATTAACTTGTTGGGACTCTCGCTCAACCTAAATATAAACAAGCAACACGAATTCTTAAAACAGAAAGCTCAAAAAGCTAAGTCCGCGCGCAAGCGCAGTTGAAATGGCAAATTTGTGATAACCGGGATTTAATGTCTAGTTCAAAATATCCGATATATATCAAAATATCGGATATTTTCGAAAGTATCACGATATTTTCGAACCCTGGTACTTCATGTTATGATACATAAAGGCTCCTTCTATTTGAATACACCATAATTAAAAGCCATAAGTTAAAATTCCTGAAATAAAGGGCACAACCGTGCAGATGGATTAAGTAAATATTGTTTTTGAATCGGCTAAGAACAGATTAACTCAGAGTAACTTCGACCAGATCCAGGAATGTTCTGGGACAGTTCGTCTTGAACATCTTGTTCTTTTCATAAGATAAGAAACAATTCTTTGGTTTTTCACCTGCAACGTTGCCTCTTACGGCATTCTGAACACCAAGGAACAAAAGCATTTGCTTGAACATCGGTGACTAGTCTCCATTTAGATTGACTTAGAAAAGAAAATGTTAACACGACAACTTTCAGTCGTACATTGCGCCATTTTACATCAGGCAACCAGTGCCCTTAGGAACTACGTGAATGGCCGGGAAGCTCGTTTGGTATCGCCATTTGGTGAGATCATGATGACGTCATCAAATAAACGTCTAGAAAATGTGTAGATCGAAAAAGTATTAAAACCATTTCGAAACGCTCTGATTAAATATTTCAACATTAAGGATCCAAACCTCAATTGACAGATTTATAGTTCTTTCATCGTTTTTGCTTTTCACTTCATGGTTATTAAATATACTTTCGTCGCTCAAGGCTTAAGATATCATTTTTTTTTTTTTTTTGTTTCATCAGGCTATAAAATGATATATCTGGGCAATGTTTTGCAAAGAGCTTTCTGTACAGATTGTTCTAGTTTTAGCCGTCGACACGATTTTTCCCTATTATTTGTCGATGGAAGAAAAAAAATTTGATCTTAAATATTTTTTTTGTCGAAGCATAATACCAAAGTCGAAGCTGTTCGCCCTTACCGTAACGATTTGGGTTGGACAACGATCTGTTTGGGAGATATTTCCCTGTGTGATGCTTGCTTATCCACTTTATGCAATTTTGATCGTTTTCTTTTTTCTTACTTTAGTTGCATATAGAAATTTTCGAAATATTTTCCCAAAATGTTAACACAGGATTCTTAAGAAACATGATATTGTCATGCTCATTTCGATAAATTCTGATGAATTTCGATGATTCATTTTTCACTTGGTAAATGTCAATGCTTTCTAACATGCTTATGCAAAATAAATCCGTTTTTAATGGGCTGGACTATAACGAAAACCTCTTTTCATCGTGGATCTATGCCCCAAACTTTTAGCTTATTAGGAAAACTTGCACAGAATAATGAATAATCCTTCGCCTTGTATGAGATTCTCCTTATTCGCATTGGAGAAAGTTGTACGGAAACCATTTAAAAAAAAAAAAAGCTGGTTTTAGAAACACTCAAGTGCTTTATCCCTGATCAGTTTCAGACAGATCATTCTAGTCTTTCCAAGGAAACACCAAGTCCGGTTTTATCTTCCAATCACCGTTTGATCACGAGCAACATCTGGTTCACGAGCGAACAGAAATTTGTTTAAAATGTTAAACTGCTCCTCGGAACATCCAATCGGAAGAGTTCTCGGCAAGGGAAGCGGTCTCATTTTGCCATATTCACGAAGTGGAAGTCTTGAGAGAGAAAAAAAAGGATTCGGACCAATTGTGTCGCAATCTCCAACGCATTTGCATTTTTGTTGAGGGTAATTTCGGTAATGAAGAATTGATAGTTTTAAACTCACCAAATGTTTTGACGATAAGCTTTTAAATCGAGTACCTTAACCATTTGAGTGCGAGTATGTGATCTGAAACCAGGATCGTCTGGCAAGCTACGGGTGTGTAGCTGACGACAGCAACGTGGCAGGTTAATTTAACACCAGGATATTCAGGATCCGGAATTCATCTGAACATTTTTTGGGCTGGCTCTTTTGACACACCGCAAGAACATCCGCAATTGCACATCATGTTATAAGATACATTTGTTATTGCAGCAGTAATTGAATTTTACACCATCAAGCCGTCCAGGGGCTTGTTTATCTGTCATGATGTCTCATGAATACCTGCGATTGCTCTTAACAGCTGGAAAGAACGACTCTGACTTCAGTCAGATATTATTGATAGGTGTGTCCATTTTTCTGGCTTCAGTGTTTGTATAGTGAAGAAAGAAAGCCTCGAATCGAGGGGGCCAGAAGCTTACACTCAGCAAAGCTCGAAAATGAGGGATGTCCCCTCGTCCCACCACATACAGGACAATGAACGAATGATTCCATCGTAAGAAATGTGCGCAATTCAGCGTTTTGGAAGAGTGCCATCAAGTTCTTGCGGAAGGATTCCCAGCAAAAAGACTCACCAAATCTTCGCCGGAGGATTCCCTGTTTAGGACTCATCAAGTCCTTGAAGAAGGATTCTTAGTTTAGGACCTATCGAGTCCTTACTGGTGGATTCGCAGTAAAGGACCTATCAAGTCCTTGCAGGAGGACTCCCAGTTAAACGATCCATCAAGTCCTTGTTGGAGGACTCCCAGTTGAAGATCCATCAAGTCCTTGTTGGAGGACTCCCAGTTGAAGATCCATCAAGTCCTTGTTGGAGGACTCCCAGTTGAAGATCCATCAAGTCCTTGTTGGAGGACTCCCAGTTGAAGATCCATCAAGTCCTTGTTGGAGGACTCCCAGCCTAAAACACATTAAGTCTCTGGGATCCATCAAGTCCTTGTGGGAGGATTCCCAGTTTAGGACGTCAGCTCTAGAAGCAAGTCCGTTGGTAGTCCGACAAGCTCGCAGTTAGGAGATGCTAGACGATGTACGGCCTGTATATGGTGTCTTTGGGGGAGGGGCAGGGGCTGGTGTCGCTGGCGCAGTCCCCGTTGATGTCCATCTGCGCATGACAGCCGGGCAGGTGGGCGTGGTGGGTGTGGTCCGAGGAGTCGCAGAAAGGGGAGGAGGGGACTTCTTCGTGTTCCTCTTCCTCGTCGGAGGTCCTCTTGGAATGTTCCAGGACTACGTCCGGACCTCGAACGGAGGAGTTCTTGCTGTTGGACTCGGAGTCCGTCCGGGACTTGGACTCCTGCTGCGCCTTTTTGCTGCGCTTCCACTTCATGCGTCTGTTCTGGAACCAGATTTTGACCTGTCGGGAGAGAGGAGCAGAAAATCAGTGCCTAGTACAGAACCGGCTTCTGTTAGAGATAAACGTTACTACATTTCTGATATGAGGTCATACGGAATACTGTTTGAGGTTATTATTACACAGGGATGCGTCATAAATCCTTCCAGGATTTGGTAGATTTATTAAAATAAACATATCACCAATGCAACAACAGTGCCGACTTTACAAGAGAAAGAGACTCCTCAAATGTTGCCCCACAAATGTTACGTGAACATTTCGTAATCATGTAAACTTACTCAATACATTTACTACAAGTTTGTTTGATCTCTACTGAAAATAAAGCTGAAAGTCTGTCTGGATTTCTGTCCGGATCTCTGTGACGCGCATAGCGCCTAGACCGTTCGGCCGATTTTCATGAAATTTGGTACAAAGTTAGTTTGTATCATGGGGGTGAGCACCTCGAAGTGATTTTTCGAAAATTCGATTTTGTTCTCTATTTATTTCAATTTTAAGAACATTTGCCGTAGCAAAATTATCATGAGATGGACGAGTAAATTGCGAAATTATCATGACGTGGAACCGTAACATGGGAAGAGCGAATGAACATAGCCAATTGGCGAGAAATTCATCATCCAATTTTTGTAAATATACCGGCGAACCAAATGACCTTTTGATTTTCTACTACGGGCAAAGCCGTGCGGGTGCTGCTAGTGTTTAATAAAGGTTTGAGCTTAGAAGACAAGTGTGTTATTGCAGTACAAACCAGCTACAAGTTCTGCACATTAGTTATAGTACTATGTATCGTGTACTAGACATATTAATAAATAACTGTGTGAACAGTGACAAGAAACTGTGTGTTGATTCAGTAAAACCACCAGGCTTTAAACGTGGAGCTGAATTATAAGGCTAAATAATTTTATGTAAGGTATTTGTTTTCGTAATAATTAAAAATTCTTCTTTTCTATGAAAGAAATGTATATTTCATTCTAAGAAAAGTGTTTTAGCCAATCTTTGTGTTGATTTGGAGCTTAAAATCAAATCAGAAAGAGAGATCCTAAGACTTATAACGTATATATAGCATCGGCTCCCATCTAGCCTTTTTTTTCCCCTAAAAGTTCCTTTTTACTTCCTTTTACAAAAAAGGAAGTATTGTATTCGCGAAAAAATTTTCACTCAAAAATCGGCCTTCATTTCTATTTTGCTCACCCCCGAATGAATGTTGGGTTTTTTTTCCGACTCGACCGCACGTGGATATATGCCTAGGAACGTACAGACACCCGAAATATCCATTTTGACTATCCCCGAGTTAATTACAACGATTTTTCTCGTGACGTCTGTATGTACTGTGTGTATGTATCTCGCATAACTCAAAAACGGTATGTCCTAGAAAGTTTAAATTTGGTACGTGGACTCCTAGTGGGGTCTCGTTGTGCACCTTTTCTTTTGGTTGCATTCGGGTGTTTCTAAAGGGGTCTTTTGTCCCTTTTTGGGGGGAAATCATTGTTAATTTCGATGTGAACTCAAGTGGTGTGATCATTTGGCGGACACTTGGCGATATATCGCCAGTCTTTTGGTCGCCAAGTTTTCAAATTTGGCGATTTTTTTTAAAAATCTGGTATCGATTTGGCCACTGTTGGTGATATTTAGAGCGTAAACTATTGAATCACATTAAAATTGCCAATAATGGGGAACACGTCAGCTCGTTTAGTTTCAAGTACCTAATGGTCCGGTTTTACAAAATCCTGGCCTCTTTCCCCCTTTTTTCTTCAGCAGTTTAGTTTCGTTTTGAATTTGCACTCTGACGTCTTTATCTAATTACATTTCATCTAGTATATATGCAGGGTGTTCCGTTTCAACCTGCAAGATCTTCATTTTCGCAACCGTTGGTCCTAGATGCACACTTCCAATTGCAAAAATGTTCAAAATCAGATGCAGAGTTAAGATATTGAAAGTTCGAAGCAAAAATAAAAATGAGTCAAGAAATACAAAATTTAACTTTTTATACGGGCTTTAGGTTCTCTAACTTATATTTAGAGAAATACTAGCAGTACCCGCACAGCGATGCCTGTGCAAAAAATGTAAAGAAAATCCGTTGAATTAAAGAAAAACAAATGACATCAATATTACATTTGCAATAGCTTTCAAATGTAAAAAACTCCATCATTCATCGCCAAATTTGCCAAGAGACTTTCTAATTAAAAAGAAAATCAATTTACGCACAATGAATTTAAAATAAAGTAATAACAGTAAAATATTCGTAAGCAACAAAGGCAATTTCCTCCGAAACGTTTAAAAAGAAAGTAATTGAAAAAATGTCTGGAAAATGGACCTAGTGTTCTAGTTGAAAATTGTCTGGAAATTGGACCTAGTGTTATGGCAATTTCTCGAAAGAGAAGACTTTAAAATTGGCTCAATCAGAATCGCTTAGATCTCCTGTTCTAATGAAGTGAGAAAAATGGAAAAAACATCATCTTGTTTGGGAAGGAAAATCCTTTCCAACGATAGATAATATTTGGGGGTGGGGGGATTTTTTACTCCTAGTTAGCCGAAATTTAGTTTAATCAGTTAATTAGAAAAAAACTAATTCGAAATTTAGAATTCGGGCTTCGAGGTGCAGACCCCCCGGGGTACGTTCGAATTTTTGTGCCAAGGACTGTAAGTGCTATGGGGTCTTCTGGCCATCCGCTACAAACAAACAAAGAAACACCGTCAGATCGTCACCTTTATATATATAGATTCTCCATTAAAAAATATTACTAACACAAAAAACTTGACATCTGTGCGGCTGAAAATGAAGGAGATATTTGAGTTCAGATTTTTAAGGGACTATACATAAGATGAGATTGGAACTTATCGCCCTTTGAGAAGAATGACAGGTTGTCGAAGTAAGAAAACAAAGCATTTATATTTTTCATTGCTATTCAAAAACAAATGCGAATGTTACGCCATGGTACGCAAAAACACACAACAAAACCTCAAACGATTTGGAAAAACTACACTCTATGCTCACATATAATTTTAAACACTTGTTAACAGCTATATTTTCCCCCAAAAGGTGTTATTGACGGCGAGTGTAAAGTGGTGTCTCAAAAAACGCTGCGTTTCATATCTCAGTGAATATTAGTCGTACAAATGTCAAACTTTTTGTGTTGGAATTAGTTTTCGATGGAGATAATTTCTCTAAATATAAGTTAGGGGACATACGGCCCGTATAAAAAGTTAAATTTTATATTTTTTGACTTATCTTTATTTCTGATTCAAACTTTTTCAATATCTTAACTCCGCGTGTGATTTTGAACATTTTTGCAATTGGTAGTATGAATTCTAGGACTCACGGTTGCGAAAATAAAGGTTTTGCAGGTTAAAACGAACACCCTTTATGCATTCAAAAAACCAGTAATCCAACGTCATAAAGCACAAAAATTGCAAAATATTGCAGACACGTGTTTTGATGTTACAAGGAACACCTTCTTCAATGCAAGGAAGTGTGAGCTTCTGGATGAAAAGTCAAAGCTCACACTTCCTTGCATTGAAGAAGGTGTTCCTTGTAACATCAAAACACGTGTCTGCAATATTTTGCAATTTTTGTGCTTTATGACGTTGGATTACTGGTTTTTTGAATCTTCAGTACAAAGGTATTTATTCGTTACCCTTTATACATATTTGTTTAAGTACAGAAATACATTTATTTATTAAAATTCCACAAGGCGGAAAAAAAAGAAACAAGCCTAATGAACCGAAAAGTAGGCTCGTTCAGCTCTAAAAGAAATATGTCCTGTCCGAACTTCCCTTTTCATTCTCTTCTGTAGATCCAATTCTCCCAGACGATGCGATACGGTCGCCAACTCGGCAACCCTGACGCTGGGTTGCCGCGTCGGGCGAAAGAAGAGGGATCTGCGGCGATCGTTCCCGCACTTGGTGCGCGGCCCCCCGAATGGGCGTCCGCTAATTAAATGAAGCGGCGCCGGGCTAATTACCAACTCCGGAATGCGGCCCTTTTCACGACAATCCATCTTCCTAATTTACTCGCAGTTAGCCTAATCAGCGAGGCACCCGAAAACGGCCGATTTATTACGATTCCGCTCCTTGTTATGGCCTCGGGGGGGATCGGAAACGATCGGCCAACCTCGGTTTATTGCCGAATCTTTTTCATCAGCGCCATTTTGGGCTGGCTCTTTTTTTGCGCGAACGGCTTTTTCTATGTGTTTTAGGAGCGGGATATCTCTCCATTCTAGAGCGAGTTATATTCCGGCTGAAAACGGGAAGGCTTCCTTGATTTCAGTTTTCGGGAAAACTTCACACTTAGTGTCGTCATCATTTTTTATGGCATTTTCGATTTTTTTAAGAAAGGTTCGTGAAATCTTTTCTTCCTTTCTTCTTTTTTTACTGTACAAAGCTGCTATTGGCGACGAAAAAGGCAACTAAAGCTACTCTTACGAAGCAAAGACGACTATTTGAGCAAAATATGAACAAAAATGACTATCTCGCTACCAACTGTAAAAAAAAAAAAAAAAAAAAAATGAATTTTGTCATTTTGAATTCAAATTATGTTTTTCGCAATCACGAGTGTATATGTAAGCGTGTGTGTTTGTGTGTGGGGGTATGTGTGTGTGTGTGTAGGCATGTGTGTTTATGTCTGTGTGCAGGCATGAGTGTGTGGGTAGTTGTGTGTATGTGTGTAGGTGTGTGTAGGCATATGTGTTTGTGTCTGTGTGCAGGCATGAGTTGTGTGGGTAGTTGTGTGTAGGTGTGTGTGGGGGTATGTGTATGTGTGTGTAGGCATATGTGTTTGTGTCTGTGTGCAGGCATGAGTGTGTGGGTAGTTGTGTGTATGTGAGTGTGTAGGTGTGTTTGTGTATGTATGTGTGTAGGTGTATGTATGTGTGTGTAGGTGTATGTGTGTGTGTAGGTGTATGTATTTGCGTGTGTGCGCGCGCGCGTGTGTGTGTAGTTGTGTATGTATGCGCGTGTGTGTAGGACATGGATGCAACCTGGAGACGGTTTTCGCTAGAGGAGCAGCATCGTGAGGACCCGGTCGACGTTGATGCTGCGAAGGGTGCTGGTGGGAAAAATCAAAGGAACGTCAAAAACAGTCAAGTGAGAACAATAAGCAATCGTGATTGCTCAAAAAAAAAAATATCTTTGTTAGTTAAATAGCGAATAAAATACCCAAAAACTTCTTTCTTTTTTTCTTCCCAGGGTGAAAAAATACGAACAATAATAGTTTTAATGAAATTAAATATACATACATATTCAAGATCAGAAATGTGTGATGCTCCTATTTTTGCAAAAAGTTGCGTACGATCGCGGTTTCTGCAATAAGTTCTTTTCTGCTACCATTTTTTTATTTACCGTTTGCATTCTGAATGAATGTCAATAAATTTTTTACTTTTTAATGTCTATTTATTGAAGTATCATTGCATTAACAGGACACTTTTTTTTTTAAGGGAGCCTGTTTCAGAAACTATTTTTTGCTTCTGGTGACTATTTTGCATATTACAGGTTACTGAAGCTACTATCTTTTGAGCAGAACTCAGTGGCAGCCCTATGTGTGCAGAGAGATCCGGAATTACGTTATTTACAGTCGAATGTGTGCTGTACATAGTTGCAATGAAGTCTCAGGAATGAGGTCGTTTCCAAAATTTTAAAAGTATTTTTTTTTCTGAAAGAGCATGCTTAAAAACATAGTTTCGGACCATTTTTTTTAAATAATTTGTTTAAATTTAATATTTTCAAAAAAATTAATTCGTAGCTCTTTCATCGTTTAACGCTTCTGCCGATGACATCACAAATGATGAAATGCCATTCAGTGTTGCCATTCACAGAACAAAATATTTAATTCGCATCTTTACTCACGTGTATTGGCAACGATACGGTTGGTAGCAAACGCAGAGCGCTATTTTAATTCGCTTCTTGATTATCATAACGTGGAAACGAGATAGAAAGATGCGCCAGAGAGCATCATTTGTGACGTCATCAAGACCACGCCTTGTTTAAAAATCGGACATTTAAAAAAATTAATTAAAAAGTAACTGTTGGGAAAATGAAAGTATTTTCTGGGTCCATGTTATTTTTGTTTGTTTTGTGTTGCTCATTCTGTCAATTTCAGTGACAAAAAGTACTACTTTTGACTCAAGGAAACAACCTCATTATAAGCATCGGTATGAACACAGCCCATGTCGTAACACTGCTGCATCCTGCGCCATGTTCTCGCAGGTCTCTTGCGGAGCTACTCCGGAGTCCTGTGCACTAGCGCAGCCAGAAATACCATGTGGATGGGGTTCTTTGATCAAAAATACCTTCTGACGGGCGTTTTTTGATCAAAAATACCCTCTGACGGGCGTTTTTTGATCAAAAATACCTTCTGACGAGCGTTTTTTGGTCAAAAATACCGTCTGTCGAGCGTTTTTTGATAAAAACAGCCCTTTCATATTCATAAACTACTGTATTAAAATTTGCATTTATGTTAAAAACCAATGACTCTGGGGGAGGGTTCACCCCAACCCCCTCCCCCCCCTTTTGCTGCGCCACTGCAACTGTGCACCACTCTCGCGCTGTGAGATATCTTGCTCGTGTGTGCTTTTTGCTTGCTGATTTATGAATCCCCACAGAACGTTGTCTGGGGTCGTCAGATAGACGCAGCAGATTCGTCAACTCTTTTGGAGGCCAGGCAAAGGGAGTTGGTGAAGAGCTGGAACATGTTGTAGAACTCAGCAGTGTTACGACATAGATGGTGTTCATACCGATATTTATGACTCTTGAGACTTTATGATAACTACTGTGCGTATAACATTCAACCGTATAAGTAACGTAATGTTGAAAATAGAATTGCATGCAAATACGGAACATCTTGTTTCATCACCCAAAGACTGCTGTTTCTCCCTATTTCTCGCTCATTCGGACCGCGTTAGTCCGGATATCCCAATAATCCGGATCGATCGATTTGATTGCTTTTTTTTTTTAATTTGGGGGCGATCGTCAAATTTCCACAACATTAATTCATATAACCCTCGCACTGGCAAGAGCGTGTTATGTCGTTGATTAAGTTCCCTTTTCTTCGCAATGCCACTTTTGAATCATATTTTTTTTTCCTCCACAGAGGAAAAAAAATTGAACTGTCACAGCAGATTACAGACTTTACATAAAGATTACAGAATTTATAATAACAAAGTAAACATGTTTACTGTTTAGGTGTAATTCAATGTGTTTCCGTTTAAGGTGATTTTCAGTAAGTATGTTTTATTTTATTCACTTATTTTCATTCTACGGATAATCCGGATTTTCGATATTCCGGATTGGGTCGGATCCATATTAATCCGAATTGTCGGGGTTCTACTGTATGTCTCATTGGTACATATTTTGCGAGCCCGAAATGAGGCCGATTTTTTAGGCTCTGGATTCTGTGACGAACTGTTCGGTGTTCGCTTGCAATGAAGCAAGTGACTGGCCTTCACAGAGGCTTACTCGTCATTCCAAAAAAGGGGACATTCCCTTTACTAGAATATCTCTTCTGAGATGCTCCGTGGGGGGGGGGCGTCTACAAATGATGTCACGCTTTGAGGGGAGCAGGGGTTCACGGTCAAGTGTCAGGGCTCGATGAAGCCAAAAGGATGAGCAGATCTTGTTAAATTTTCGTGCCCTACTCAGTGGAAAATCTGCACATTTTCAACGTAGTCGTCACAAAAAGGGGAAGAAAGAATAAAATTAACAGGCGGCGAAAATTAATCAATCATATGCCGCGAGAATTCTCGTTCAAGACGAAGGCAAAACCTTTGCTATGAAAATACACCGGTCACGGAAAAACCACGTGACCTGTGACGTATTCCGCCCGCTGACGTAAGCTGGATTACGTACCCACAACGTGTGAAATTCAAAGTTTCTTGGATTTCTCCGAGACCCCTTATCAGATCCTAACCAAATTACTATGGGACCATCTGGAAAGTATACCCTTCCAAACAAAAAAATAATTTTTCAAATCGGTCCAGTAGTCTTTGAATAATCTGAAAAAATACACAAAAAGCCGCATGACGAAATCAGAACCTCCTTTCTTGAAGTCGGTTAAAAATGTACCCTATTTTGGTGCACCTAAAATTGTGGTGCGCAGACTTGAGGGCCCACATGACTTTGACTTCATTGGGCCCTGGAAAGTGTGACAGTGAAGAGAGCGAAGAAGCATGAACCAAGAATTGCGACATCACACCTTCTGGTGGAAATTGAAACATTTTAACGAACGATATGTTTATGTAGTAATAGTGTGACACAGGGCCTGATTACTGAATAGGCCAACTAGGCCCTGGCCTAGGACCCCGTATATTTAGGGGCCCCCAAATGGCTGAAATTTCTTTAGTCTATGGCTAAAATTGTTTCAGTCAACGGCTGAAGTTATAAAGTTTGAATACAGGGGGCCCCAAAAAATATTTGGCCTGGGGACCCTCGATATCTTAACCGGGCCCTGGTGTGACATATAACAAAGGCGGGGGAATAGGTTATGAGAAGTGTACAGTGCTGCGGAGTCGGGTCGACTTCGGGGGAAAGAAGCCAGAGTCAGGATTGCCAACTCCTAAAATTGTTTCCCCTTAAACTCAACTACTAAAACCCCTAAATGCGATTGGATAAATTAATATGACGTCAGAAAGTCACGTGATCCTTTCTTTAACTGTGACGTCACACATGGGGTAAAAAGGTCACGTGACCGTTGCTATTTTTCGTTGCTGAGTGAGTACAGGCATTTTTATCATTTTTACGTCATTTCTGATCAGAACCAATGGTTATAAAGGCTCACAAAATACATAAAATTAAAAAAAAACAAAGAAAAAGAAAAATTAAGTTGAATTTTGGACATCTTGAATTCAAATTATGTTTTTCGCAATCACGAGTGTGTGTATGTAGGCGTGTGTGTTTGTGTGTAGGGGTATAAGTGTTTGTGTCAAGGGGCATGTGTGTTTGTGTCTGTGTGCTGGCATAAGTGTGTGGGTAGTTGTGTGTGTGAATGTGTGTGTGGGGGGTTATGGGTATGTGTGTAGGCATATGTGTTTGTGTCTGTGTGCAGGCATGAATGTGTGGGTGGTTGTGTGTGTGAATGTGTGTGGGGGGTATGGGTATGTGTGTGTAGGCATATGTGTTTGTGTCTGTGTGGAGGCATGAATGTGTGGGTAGTTGTGTGTATATGTAGGTGTCTGTATGTATGCGTGTAGGTGTGTGTGTGTGTGTTTGTGTCTATGCGTGCGTGTGTGTGTGTAGTTGTGTATGTATGCGCGTGTGTGTAGGACATGGATGCAACCCGGAGACGGCTTTCGCTATAGGAGCAGCATCGTGAGGAGCCGGTCGACGGTGATGGTGCGGAGGGTGGCGGTGGGAAAATAAAATGATAGGACGCCAAAAACTGTCAAATGAAAGCAATCGCGATTGCTCAATAATAAAACAATCGAACAATAGCATTTCCAGAGATAAAAAAAGAAACATTTTTGCCTAATAAAACCCAAAATTTAAACCCCCCCTAAAAAAAATCCCATTCTAAAATTTCTTGGCAACCCTGGTCAGAGTCGAAGGTTCGGAAACTCCTGGAATCGAAGCCGAAGTGACAGAACCTGTTGTGACGAGGGGATGAAATAGGTTGGGGGGAAGCTGCTGTGGACAGCCCCATTCCGAAAGGGAGGGAGGGTAGAAAAGAACTGACCTGCGTCTCGGTGAGCATGAGGTTGGTGGCGACCTCGAACCTCTTGGGCCTGGAGAGGTACTTGTTCATCCTGAACTGGTTCTCTAGTTCCAGGAGCTGTTGGCTGGTGAACGCTGTCCGCGGGCGGCGGGTCTTACCTAAGACGCCGCCCCCACCTCCCAACTGTTGCCCGCACAGCACGGGCCCGCCACCTGGAAGTAAATAGCATGAAATCAGAAAGAGATATCATATTTGATAATTATTTATCATATGAGGCCCCTAGTTTCAAAACCGGACACTTGTAGAAAACCAAATTTTACAGGAGACGTAAAAGTCCGGTTTTGAAACTGAGGCAGACCTTCCCGCTCCATTTCAAGGGGGAAAGAAGCGGTTTTTGAACCTAATATTGCAGGGGCGTAGCTAAGGGGGGGGGTTTTGGGGACAACCCCCCCCCCCCCGAAAAGTTAGTCTCAAAAAAAAAGAGAAAAAGAAGAGAGAAGAGAAAGAAAAAAAAAGAAGAAAAGGAAAACATTCCAAGCGATTATACATATATATATATATATATATATATATATATATATATATATATATATATATATATATATATATATATATATGTATATATATATATAAAAGAAGTAACCCCCCCCCCCCCCCCGAAAGTCGGGTCTAGCTACGCCACTGTAATATTGAGCAGGCAAATAGGCATTATGATTCTCTACAAGATTAACAAAAAAAAGAAAGAAAATCGAATTTTTTGCAGGTATCCGGTTTTGAAACTAGGGGCCTCATATGTTTGAATGAATATAGCTGTATGAATTCGCTCCTATTTGGAGTCTCCTCTAAAGGCCTCCTTCGAGAGCCCCAGAAGTTCTACGTCACCATTCGGGCGTTTAGAAGAGAATGAACCCGACAATAAACAGTTTACGTACTTCAAAGCGACAGTCAATGCAGTGCTTTAACTTATTGGATAGGGGTTTCTGACCCCTCACATGAAGAAGTAAAACGTATAACAGTATCAAAGCCGATCCAAAACTTTCTTTTCCAAAAAAAATACAATTTCTATATATGTTGACTGATGATCAATGAATGAATAAATCAATGAATAAATAAAATGTCCTAATCAGCTAAATAAACTAATTCATTTTGGCCTGTTCACAACCACTTGACACTTAGTACGAAACAGTTAAAATCAAAACACGTCTGGCGTTCAATTAACAACTACTGTTATTGTTAAAAACAATAAAAACGAAGGGTGGTCCGTACAAAAAGCTCGATCTAGACTAGAAATTCTGATTAGTAGCCACTGGCTACCAGAGTCACAAAAAATGGCAGCCACTTTTGACTTTTAGTAGCCTTTTTTTTCTATGAACAATCCAAGTCGACTGATGCATCTCAGGTTTATAAGCGTGTTGTCTTCGCAATATACGATATGATTTTTCTTTTTCTTTACTAAAAATAAAGCTCAAAGTCTGGATGTCTGTGACGCGCATAGCGCTTAGTCCGTTCGGCCAATTTTCATGAAATTTGGCACAAAGTTAGTATGTAGCATGGAGGTGTGCACCTCGAAGCGATTTTTAGAAAATTCGATGTGGTTCTTTTTCTATTCCAATTTTAAGAACACTTTCCGGAGCAAAATTATCATAAGATGGACAAGTAACGAAATTATCATGACGTGGAATGAGAGAGCGAATGAACATAGCCAATTGGCGAGAAATTCGTCATCCAGTATTTGTAAATATACTGGCGAACCGAATGACCTTTTAATTTTCAACTACGGGCAAAGTCGTGCGGGTACCACTAGTTAAAAATAAACACATGGTCGCCACTTTTGGCGACTAAGACACGATTTTTTTTGGTAGCTATTTCCAACGAGATGGTCACCCGTTGACTACTGCCGACCGCTAATCTAGAGCTTTAGTCCGTACCCGCCGTTTTTTTTTTTTTTTTTCAAAATTATGTCAGTTATGGTAGAATGTTTGTGTACATGGTTAACTACAAGTCTCAAGAGACATGAACATCGTTCGAACACCATCCATGTCGGGACACAGATGAATTCTCGCCAATATTTGGCGCCAAAACATCTCCGATTCCCCGAAACTCCATTAAAACATCTGCGAGAACGTGGCGCAGAATTCAGCTGTGCCACAACATGGATGGTGTTCTGCCGATGTTTATGACTCAAGGTATAGACTGCAAGGTAATTATGTATAAGAAACATTCGAACTATCTCTTACATAATTAAAAACTGAGCGTATGTATGTATGTCCAAGCTTCTTCTCCCGAACGGCAGTGAACTGACCATCGAACCAGGTATCGATGGATTCCTTATCTTCCCGTCTTCATGTTTGGCTATTTGACATGATTCTTCGATAATAATGAGCGGAGGTATCCATTAAAAACTATTCATTATCACTTTTAGATTTCAAAATCAAATCCCTATTTTTCGAAGGTTTTCCTCCATTCAAATGATTATTCAGTGCTTCATCTCCACTTTCCGCAACAATGCTTTTATTTCAAATGTATAGCGTGAAGAAAATCATTGAGACGAAAGATCTGTTGCCATTTTTTTTCTCTCGAATAGGAACAGGTAAAAATTCTTGTTTTTATTTTGAGGCTTTTCCTGTAATCAGGGGATTTAAAATGTTTACTTTTTGGGGGTTTTCCGCAATCTGCCGCAAAATTTCACTGACTTTTTTTTTTTGGTTCAAGCCCGAGTGTTGAAGTCGCGTCACTTGACAGAACTTTTATTTTCGAGGTGGACCGTGCAAAGCCGGGCGACGCAGCTAGTGGCTAATAAATGTTGAAAATAAAATGATGTTGATATATAATGTTGATAATGAAAGGCGAAAGGGGGGGGGGCACTTTCGGACCACAGGGAGACGAATTCATCGGCTCGGTTACATAACTTTTCATCACTAGACTTGAAACAGAACGAGTTCAGTTTTTCAAAATGCTACAATGTATCGGTAAAAATATTTTTACGATTACGTGCCAAAAAACGCTACAGTTTTGGGTAAAAGAGTCGGAGTTGCAGGCTTTAAAATTCCCGGAGTCGGAGTCGGTAATTTCCCTCCGACTCCACCGTCCTGATTGTGAAGGCGCGCTGATCCTAAGAGCATTAAGACGCTGCCGAGTTCAGTCTGCCGCAACAAATGATTTTTTAACAAAAAAAATTAATTAAAAATTAGTTTGAATTTTGACCTCATGAATTCAAATTATGTTTTTCACAATCACGAGTGTGTGTGTATGTAGGCGTGTGTGGGGGGGGGGGCATGTGTGTTTGTGTGTAGGGGTATGTGTGTGTGTAGGCATGCGTGTTTGTGTCTGCGTGCAGGCATGAGTGTTGGTACTTGTGTGTATGAGTGTTTGTATGCGTGGGGGGCGTGATATGTGTATGTGTGTGTAGGCATATGTGTTTGTGTCTGTGTGCAGGCATGAGTGTTTGGGTAGTTGTGTGTGTATGTGTTTGTATGTGTAGGTGTCTGTATGTATGTGTGTAGTTGTATGTGTGTGTTTGTGTGTGTGTGTATGTCTGTGCTTGTGTGTGTGTATGTGTGTAGTTGTATTTGTGTGTTTGTGTGTGTGTGTGTAGTTGTGTATGTATGAGTGTGTGTGTAGGACATGGATGCTACCTGGAGACGGTTTTCGCTAGAGGAGCAGCATCGTGAGGAGCTGGTCGACGGTGATGCTGCAGAGGGTGCTGGCGGGAAAATAAAATGATAGCACGTCAAAACGGATAGAAATACTCTCTAAATAAAAATAAGCTCTAATTAAGTCTAAATAAGCTCTAATAGAGTCCAAAAGATTCCTCGAATAAATCACCATTATCCATTAAGTCATTGAAACCTAATAAGCGCTAATTATTGTTCGTTCGGTCTTGGCGAATGGATGCGAGACGGAAAAAGTTCTTTTTTTTTTCCCGCCCTCCGCAATGAACGCGGTTCGGAAAACCGCGCGTTCGGAGAAGAACTTCTCAAACATTCTCTTTAATTGAAATCGCACCTGATCCCAGGCGTTTGTGACAGTTTCTTCTGCGGATCGATGGCAAAAGGAACTTTTCCGAAACCAACATCAACACTCGAACGCTGTTTTTTAATCAGAAAAAAAAAAGAAAAGAAAAAAACGCGCGGGGGAGGGGGGGGGGATGTGCAAAAAAGATCGGCAACAACGGCCGACCCCCCATCCCGGAAATATTCCTATGCAGATGAGGCAATCAGAAGTGGGAACTTATGAAACGTAAAATCTGCGAGTTTCTCTGCAAATTGAGTAGATTATGCAAATGGAGGATGTTCGCCTTTAATTAGCGGCTGGGCGTCCCGCGGGCACCTGGATCGATGCGGCCGCTGATTGGCCCGCGCCGGGAGGAGGGGGCGGGGATTTTCTTGCTGACTTCGCCATGATGAGCGGTTATTATCCGCTGCTGAGTCGCTGATTATTGTCGTCTCTCTCTCCGCAAAATGCCCCCCGTTTTCGGATGCAGCGCGGGGAATTGAATCAACATACTCTTGAGTACCACGAGTCTGCAGTTTTTGGGTTGCTGTTGCTTCATAAAAAGAGCGCCACGTTTGTTTCGTGCGATGCTACTTTCAAATTTCTTTTCGGTTGCGGTCTGAAATGTGAAGTAACAGTTAACTTTTTGAGGCATAGTAGCTTTATTCGAGTCCACCACAACTTGAGTAACTTTTTTTTTCTAGCCGCCTGACACAACACGATCCACTTGCCATAAGCGACTGGCGCACCAAAAGAGAAGGGGGAGGGGCAGAGTTTTGGTTTCAATTGAGGTTTTTTTTTGAGCAATCACGATTGCTTATTGTTCTCACTTGACTGTTTTGATGTGCTATCATTTTGTTTTCCCACCAGCACCCTCTGCAGCATCACCGTCGACCGGCTCCTCACGATGCTACTTCTCTAGCGAAAACAGTCTCCAGGTTGCGTCCATATCCTACACACACGCGCATACATACACAACTACACACGCACACACAAATAACACCTACACACATATATACACACACACAAACACATACATACGCATACATGCAGACACCTACACATACATACAGACACCTACACATACACACACACCTACACACACTCATCACACCCATGCCTACACATAACTACCCACACACTCATCACTCATGCCTACACACAACTACCCACACATTCATCACACTCATGCCTGCACCACACAAACACATATGCCCACACACATACACATTCCCCACCACACACAAACACTCATACACACAACTACCCACACACTCATACCTGCACACAGACACAAACACACATGCCTACACACAGATACACATACCCCCTACACTCAAACACTCATACCCCCCCCCCACACACATAAACACACACGTCTATATACACACACTCGTGATTTCGAAAAACATAATTTGAATTCCAGATGTCAAAATTCAAATTTTAATTTGCCTTTTTTTTAAATTTTAACACCATTGTTGATTTAATCTCTCAAAAATTGGGACAGAACTTCAATTCAACTATTCCATTTTATGTTTTATGAAAATAACTAGTGGTACCCGCACGGCTTTGCCCGCAGTGGAAAATTAAAAGGTCATTCAGTTCGCCTGTATATTTACATATGATGGATGACGAATTTCTCGCCATTTCGCTTTGTTCATTCGCTCTCCCATTCCACGTCATGATAATTTCGTAATTTACTCGTCCCTTTTATGATAATTTTGGTCGGGAAAATGTTCTTAAAATTGAAATAAAAAAAGAACAAAATCGAATCTTCGAAACATCGCTTCGAGGTGCACACCCCCATGCTACAAACCAACTTTGTGCCAAATTTCATGAAAATCGGCCGAACGGTCTAGGCGCTATGCGCGTCACAGACCTCCTACAGACATCCAGACAGAGAGACTTTCCGCTTTATTATCAACTAGTGGTACCCGCACGGCTTTGCTGGTAATAGAAAAATCAAAAGGTCTTTTGGTTCGCCTGTATATTTACAAATAATGTATGGTGAATTTTCTGGCCAATTGGCTTGTGCCCATGTTACGGTTCCACGCTATGATAATTTTGTAATTTACCCGTCCGTCTTATGATAATTTTGTTCTTAATATTGGAATAGAAGAACCACATCGAATTTTCGAAAAATCGCTTCGAGGTGCGCACCCCCATGCTACAAACTAACTTTGTTCCAAATTGCATGAAAATCGGCCGAACGGTCTAGGCGCTCTGCGCGTCATAGAGATCCAGACATCCTCCGGACGGAGAGACTTTCAGCTTTATTATTAGTAAAGATAAAGAAGTAAAGATAAAGAAGATAAAAGAAAACATGAGAAAAATATAAAACCCGCACTTATAGGTGGATTCTTTGTTTCAACACTTTGTTTCACACCTCAGGGTTCCTGATAGAATAATTCTCGCGGAAGATATCTCTCTATGCAGGATATACTCGCGATTTAGTAGCGGCTGTTAAATTGAATGACTAATGGGGAAAAAAAGAGACGAAACATAATAAAGAAAGAAAGCGAAACACGTCGGGTTCGCGATTTGTTATTTCCATCTCGTCTATCTGTAAACGCTCTTCCAAGGTTATTAGTTAGTACTATAACAGTTATCTGCAAAACGCGGCAAACCTCGGTCTCTGTTTCCAACGATAGCGAATGCAAAAACGGACCATTCTTCATTCAGGAGGACAATAATTACATTTCAGTTCTTTGTTACATTCATTGAACTCCCTGATTTTTTATTGTGAAACTAGTGGTACCCGCACGGCTTCGCCCGTAATAGCAAATTAAAAGGTCTTTTGGTTCGCCTGCATATTTACAAATGATGGGTAGTGAATTTTCTCGCCAATTGGCTTGTGCCCACGTTACGGTTCCACGTTATGATAATTTCGTATCTCGCCAATTGGCTTGTGCCCATGTTACGGTTCCACGTTATGATAATTTCGTAATTTACTCGTCCATCTTATGATAGTTTTGGTCTTAAAATTGGAATAGAAAAAGAACAAAATCGAATTTTCGAAAAATCGCTTCGAGGTGCACACCCCCATGCTACATACTAACTTTGTGCCAAATTTCATGAAAATCGGCCGAACGGTCTAGGCGCTATGCGCGTCACACACATCCTACAGACATCCAGACATCCTCCGGACAGAGAGACTTTCAGCTTTATTATTAGTAAAGATAATGGTGGTTGATAGGATTTGTTTTCATTCTAAACTTTTTTTTTTGAGCAATCAACGATTGCTTATTGTTCTCATTTGACTTTTTTGATGTGCTATCATTTTATTTTCCCGCCAGCACCCTCTGCAGCATCACCGTCGACCGGGTCCTCACGATGCTGCTCCTATAGCGAAAGCTGTCTCCAAGTTGCGTCAATATCTTACACACACACACACACGCCTACACACACACTCATGCCTGCTCGCAGACACAAACACACACTCATGCCTGCACACAAACACATATACCCACATACACACACACACGAACGCCTACACACACACACGCGCCTACGCACACAGCACTGCATACACAACACGCACACACATACATACATACACACACACGCGCGCACCCACACACATGCGCCTACACAAACACACACGCGCATTCATACACACACACGCGCACCCAAACACATGCGCCTACACAAACACACACGCGCATTCATACACACACACGCGCACCCAAACACATGCGCCTACACAAACACACACGCGCATTCATACACACACGCGCGCACCCACACACGTGCGCCTACACAAACACACACACGCATTCATACACACACGCGCGCACCCACACACGTGCGCCTACACAAACACACACACGCATTCATACACACACGCGCGCACCCACACACATGCGCCTACACAAACACATACGCGCATTCATACACACACACGCGCACCCACACACATGCGCCTACACAAACACACACGCGCATTCATACGCACACACGCGCAGCCACACACATGCGCATACACAAACACACACGCGCATTCATACACACACACGCTCGTGATTACGAAAAACATAATTTGAATTCAAGATGCCAAAAATTCAAATTAATATAAGTTTTTTTAATTCTATTTTTGGCAACGGCAAATAAAAGAACATTCGGATTCCTTTTTGTTTCTATACACTACTTGTTTCTACAAATACTTCATTAAAATAACAGAAAGCACAAGAATAAATGTATTTACTTTTCTCGTGGTAAAAACAGAAGCAGCGAAGCAAAATCATCTTTCTAGAACAGTTTATGTTCACATACAGTTCGATTTTGTGGGGGGAAGAAAAGAGAGAAAATAAATTTTGTTTTTTCATTTATAAACCTGAAATTATTACCTTTGCTCGTAACTATTTTACGTACTACATACGTAGGATTATAGTCAGTCAATAAAACTCAACAATCGTGGGAGGGGTCCGAACCCTCCTGTTGTGTGTACCACTGCTTACTCATAAAACTTGATACAGTATTCGCAACTCCAGAACTCGAATACGCTACCTAGCAGTGATTAACAATACTAAAGAAAAAGGTAAAACATTCCATTCCACGTGTTTTCTTAGGGGTCAATTACAGGCTTCAGACAGTTTATGACGTAATGTAATTTCAGAAGAATAGAAAAGAAAGCTTCCCACAAACACGATAAAAAATGACTGCCATTCACTAAGCGTCAAAGCAAGTTATAAGTTACGGCATGTGTTTGTTTTACCTTTTTCATCCGCCATTAGACAGTGGCTTCAGCGCCCCCTATAGTTTATTGGAGCTGCGAATTAAAGAAGTAATGCCGTTTCCACAAATGAACACCTTTGAGAAAAAAATCTATATATATAAAGGTGACGGTGTTTCTTTGTACTCGGTGGCTAGAAGACCCCATAGCACCTACAGCTCTGAAACTTGGCACAAAAATTCGAACGTACCCCGGGTCCGTGCACCTAGAAGCTGAAATTCTAAACTTCGAATTAGTTTTTTTCTAATTAACTAATTAAGTTAAATTTTGGTTAATTAGGGAGTAAAAAATCCCCCCACCCCCAAACCTTATATATCGTTGGAAAGAGTTATCCTTCCCAAACAAGATGATGTTTGTTCCATTTTTCTCAATTCATTAGAACAGGAGATATAAGCGGTTCTAATTGAGCCAATTTTCAAGGCTTCTCTTTCGAGAAATTGCTATAACACTAGGTCCACTTTCCAGACAATTTTCAACCGCAACACTAGGTCCATTTTCCAGACACTTTTTCAATGACTTTCTTTTTAAACATTTAGGAGGAAGTTGCCTTTGTTGCTTATGAATATTTTACTGTTATTACTTTATTTTAAAATAGTGGAACCCGCACGACTTTGCCCGTAATAGAAAAAATTAAAAGGTCTTTCGGTTCGCCTGCATATTTACAAATGTATGGTGAATTTTCTCGCCAATTGGCTTGTACACATGTTACGGTTCCGCGTTATGATAATTTCGCAATTGACTCGTCCATCTTATGATATTTTTGTTCTTAAAATTGGAATAGAAAAAGAACCACAGCGAATTTTCGAAACATCGCTTCGAGGTGCACACCTCCATGCTACAAACTAACTTTGTGCCAAATTTCATGAAAATCGGCTGAACGGTCTAGGCGCTATGATCGTCACAGAGATCCAGACATCCTACAGACATCCTCCGGACAGAGAGACTTTCAGCTTTATTATTAGTAAAGATTCATTGTGCGTATGTTAAATGATTTTCTTTTTAATTCGAAAGTCGCTTGGCGAATTCCGCGATGAAATATGGAGTTTTTACATATGAAAACTACTGCAAATGTAATTTTGATGCAATTTGTTTTTCATTAATTCAACGAATTTTCTTTAAATTTTTAGCACGGGCATCGCTGTGCGGGTACTGCTAGCGAATATATAAAAATAATTAGTATAAACATCTCAACTGAGGAGCAGAAACCGTGCTCTCACATCTGTGACAAAAAATGAAATGCCGCGTAGTTAGTACCCCCAAAGAGCTCCCTTCCATTCACGAAGAAACCGGCTCCCTACGAGTCTGTAAATCTGGTTTCACTGCCGTCAGAGTGTGTGTGCAGGCAAACCAAAATCGACCGACTCTCGAATAGCGAGGAAATTGCCTTTTCTCAATTCTACGCGTGCGAAAAAGAAAAATAATAAGAACGAATTTATTTCTTACTAGTGGCACCCGCACGGCTTTTCCCGTAGTAGAAAATTGGAAGGTCTTTTGGTTCGCCTGTATATTTACAAATAATGTATGGTGAATTTTCTCGCCAATTGGCTTGTGCCGACGTTACAGTTCCACGTTATGATAATTTCGTATCTCGCCAATTGGCTTGTGCCCATGTTACGGTTCCACGTTATGATAATTTCGTAATTTATGATAGTTTTCTCTTAAAATTGGAATTAAAAAAGAACCACATCGAATTTTCGAAAAATCGCTTCGAGGTGCACACCCCCATGCTACATACTAACTTCGTGCCAAATTTCATGAAAATCGGCCGAACGGTTTAGGCGCTATGCGCGTCACAGACATCCTACAGACATCCAGACATCCTCCGGACAGAGAGACTTTCAGCTTTATTATTAGTAAAGAAGATAAAGAAGTAAAGATAAAGAAGATAAAAGATAACATGAGAAAAATATAAAACACGCACTTATAAGTGGATTCTTTGTTTCAACACGTTGTTTCACACCTCAGGGTCCCTGATAGAATAATTCTCGCGGAAGATATCTCTCTATGCAGGATATACTCGCGATTTAGTAGCGCCTGTTAAATTGAATCACTAATGGGAAAAAAAGAGACGAAACATAATAAAGAAGGAAAGCGAAACACGTCGGGTTCGCGATTTGTTGTTTCCATCTCGTCTATCTGTAAACGCTCTTCCAAGGTTATTAGTTAGTACTATAACAGTTATCTGCAAAACGCGGCAAACATCGGTCTCTGTTTGCAATGATCGCGAATGCAAAAACGGACATTTCTTCATTCAGGAGTACAACAATTACATTTCAGTTCTTTGTTACATTCATTGAACTCCTTGATTTTTTATTGTGAAATTATGATGGTTGGTAGGATTTGTTTTCATTCTAAACTTCTTTTTTTTTTTTTTTTTTTTGAGCAATCACGATTGCTTATTGTTCTCATTTGACTTTTTTGATGTGCTATCATTTTATTTTTCCGCCAGCACCCTCTGCAGCATCACCGTCAACCGGGTCCTCACGATGCTGCTCCTATAGCGAAAGCCGTCTCCAAGTTGCGTCAATATCTTACACACACACACACGCCTACACACACACTCATGCCTGCTCGCAGACACAAACACACACTCATGCCTGCACACAAACACATATACCCACATACACACGAACGCCTACACACACACACGCGCCTACGCACACAGCACTGCATACACAACATGCACACACATACATACACACACACGCGCGCACCCACACACATGCGCCTACACAAACACACACGCGCATTCATACTCACACACGCGCACCCACACACATGCGCCTACACAAACACACGCGCATTCATACACACACACGCGCACCCACACACATGCGCCTACACAAACACACACGCGCATTCATACACACACACGCTCGTGAGTGCGAAAAACATAATTTGAATTCAAGATGCCAAAAATTCAAATTAATATAAGTTTTTTTTATTCTATTTTTGGCAACGGCAAATAAAAGAACATTCGGATTCCTTTTCGTTTCTATACATTACTTGTTTCTACAAATACTTCATTAAAATAACAGAAAGCACAAGAATAAATGTATTAACTTTTCTCGTGGTAAAAACAGAAGCAGCGAAGCAAAATCATCTTTCTAGAACAGTTTATGTTCACATACAGTTCGATTTTGTGGGGGGAAGAAAAGAGAGAAAATAAATTTTGTTTTTTCATTTATAAACCTGAAATTAATACCTTTGCTCGTAATTATTTTGCGTACTGCATACATAGGATTATTGTCAGTTAAAAAACTCAAAAATCGTGGGAGGGGTCCGAACCCTCCTGTTGTGTGTGCCACTGCTTACTCATTAAACTTGATACAGTATTCGCAACATCAGAGCTCGAATACGCTACCTTGCGGTGATTAACAATACTAAAGAAAAAGGTAAAACAATAGACTAATAATAAGAGTAGACCGAGCTATGGCAACCCTTTCGATGCTCATAAACCAAACCATGTGACTGGTGGATATCCTAGCAACAGCGGGGATAATAGAATTGCAATAAATAGAATTGATGAAACACGGAATTTTTTATGGAGTCCGATTTGTAAATTTGTTATTCTAAGTTGTAAATATTTTGTTAATATAGTGAGTTTTTCGTTTAGATAGTACTGTGCATTTTCTTTATTCAATTTCAATAACTCTCTAAGCAATTAAAGATGCAAGCGCCCTAAAAGAATCGGCAAAAGGTAAGATTTTTACCTACCATTTCAATTTAAGATACCGATTAGTACATTTTTGCGTTAACGCAAAACGTTTACGCCATTACGTTCACGCCAACGCTGACGTAGCAGTTCCGAATGAAATAAAAGTGACTGAAAACTTTGATCAAAAACTAATGCAAAAATAATGCATAACCAAAAGAAAAACAGTTCAATCTCTGCACCTGAAAAAAAAAATTATGATGAAAACACATTCCGTCTTGAAATACATGTCGAGTGCCAAATTATAGATAATGTTGCCGTCTAGCAACCATGCCGCCAAAGTTTTCGCCAAGCCTCCCACCAGTCACATGATGTATCCATGAACCCATTTTTTCATCAGCAAGTCTGGGAAAGCTCGGTCTACTCTTATTATTAGTCTGTGGGTAAAACATTCCATTCCACGTGTTTTCTTAGGGGTAAATGACAGGCTTCAGAGAGTTTATGACGTAATGTATTTTCAGAAGAATAAAAAAGAAAGCTTCCCACAAACAAGATGAAAAAATGACTGTCATTCACTAAGCATCAATGCAAGTTATAAGTTACGGCATGTGTTTGTTTTACCATTTTCATCCGCCATTAGACAGTGGCTGCAGCGCCCCCTGTAGTTTATTGGAGCTGCGAATTAAAGAAGTAATGGCGTTTACACAAATGAACACCTTTGAGAAAAAATCTATATATATAAAGGTGACGGTGTTTCTTTGTTTGTTTGTGCCCGATGGCCAGAAGACCTCATAGCACCTACAGCCCTGAAACTTGGCACAAAAATTCGAACGTACCCCGGGCCCGTGCACCTAGAAGCCGAAATTTTAAATTTCGAATTAGTTTTTTCTAATTAACTAATTAAGCTAAATTTCGGCTAATTAGGGGGTAAAAAATCCCCCACCCCCTAACGTTATATATCGTTGGAAAGGGTTTTCCTTCCCAAACAAGATGATTTTTGTTCCATTTTTCTCAACTAATCAGAACAGGAGATATAAGCGATTCTAATTGAGCCAATTTTCTAGGCTTCCCTTTCGAGAAATTGCTATAACACTAAGTCCGCTTTCCAGACAATTTTCAACTGTAACACTAGGTCCATTTTCCAGACAATTTTTCAATGGCTTTCTTTTTAAACATTTTGGAGGAAGTTGCCTTTGTTGCTTATGAATATTTTACTGTTATTACTTTATTTTAAAATAGTGGAACCCGCACGACTTTGCCCGTAATAGAAAAATTAAAAGGTCTTTCGGTTCGCCTGTATATTTACAAATGTATGGTGAATTTTCTCGCCAATTGGCTTGTACCCTTGTTACGGGTTCCACGTTATGATAATTTCGTATCTCGCCAATTGGCTTGTGCCCATGTTACGGTTCCGCGTTATGATAATTTCGCAATTTACTCGTCCATCTTATGGTATTTTTTTTCTTAAAATTGGAATAGAAAAAGAACCACATCGAATTTTTGAAACATCGCTTCGAGGTGCACACCCCCATGCTACAAACTAAATTTGTGCCGAATTTCATGAAAATCGGCCGAACGGTCTAGGCGCTATGATCGTCACAGAGATCCCGACATCCTACAGACATCCTCCGGTCAGAGAGACTTTCAGCTTTATTATTATTAACTAGTGGCACCTGCACGGCTTCGCCCGTAATAGAAAAATTAAAGGTCTTTTGGTTCGCCTGTATATTTATGAATAATGTATGGTGAATTTTCTCGCCAGTTGGCTTGTACCCATGTTACGGTTCCACGTTATGATAATTTCTTAATTTATGATAGTTTTTTCTTAAAATTGGAATAAAAAAAGAACCACATCGAATTTTCGAAAAATCGCTTCGAGGTGCACACCCCCATGCTACATACTAACTTTGTGCCAAATTTCATGAAAATCGGCCGAACGGTTTAGGCGTTATGCGCGTCACAGACATCCAGACATCCTACAGACATCCAGACATCCCACGGACAGAGAGACTTTCTGCTTTATTATTAGTAAAGAAGATTCATTGTGCGTATGTTAATTGATTTTCTTTTTGATTAGAAATTCTCTTGGCGAATTTGGAGATGAATAACGGAGTTTTTTTTCATTTGAAAGCTACTGCAAATGTAATTTTGATGTAATTTGTTTTTCTTTAATTCAACGGATTTTCTTTAAATTTTTAGCACGGGCATCGCTGTGCGGGTACTGCTAGTGCATATATAAAAATAATTAGCACAAATATCTCAACTGAGGAGAAGAAACCGTGCCCTCACATCTGTGACAAAAAATGAAATGTCGCGTAGTTAGTACCCCCAAAGAACTCCCTTCCATTCACGAAGAAACCGGCTCCCTGCGAGTCTGTAAAATTGTGTTTTATTGCCCCCCTAAGGGGGTTTTGCCCCCCATAATGGGACGAAAGCTACCCTATGTGTTATTCTGATGCATAAGCTATATTATTGTAAAGTTTCATCAAAATCCATTCAGTAGTTTTTGCGTGAAAGAGTAACAAACATCCATACATCCATACAGACCAACTTTCGCATATATAATAGTAAGATATAATAGTAGTAAGATTCATTGTGCGTATGTTAATTGATTTTCTTTTTAATTATAAAGTCGCTTGGCGAATTCGGCAAAGAATTATGGAGTTTTTTCATTTGAAATCTACTGCAAATGTAATTTTGATGTAGTTTGTTTCGCTTAAATTCAACGGATTTTCTTTAAATTTTTTGCACAGGCATCGCTGTGCGGGTACTGCTAGCGTATATGTAAAAATAATTAGTATAAATATCTGAACTGAGGAGAAGAAACCGTGCTCTCACATCTGTGACGAAAAATGAAATGCCGCGTAGTTAGTACCCCCAAAGAACTCCCTTCCATTCACGAAGAAACCGGCTCCCTGCGAGTCTGTAAAATTGTGTTTTATTGCCCCCCTAAGGGGGTTTTGCCCCCCATAATGGGACGAAAGCTACCCTATGTGTTATTCTGATGCATAAGCTATATTATTGTAAAGTTTCATCAAAATCCATTCAGTAGTTTTTGCGTGAAAGAGTAACGAACATCCATACATCCATACAGACAAACTTTCGCATATATAATAGTAGTAAGATATAATAGTAGTAAGATTCATTGTGCGTATGTTAATTGATTTTCTTTTTAATTAGAAAGTCGCTTGGCGAATTTGGCAAAGAATCATGGAGTTTTTTCATTTGAAATCTACTGCAAATGTAATTTTGATGTAATTTGTTTCGCTTAAATTCAACGGATTTTCTTTAAATTTTTCGCACAGGCATCGCTGTGCGGGTACTGCTAGTGTATATGTAAAAATAATTAGTATAAATTATTGAACCGAGGAGAAGAAACTGTGCCCTTACATCTGTGACGAAAAATGAAATGCCGCGTAGTTAGTACCCCCAAAAGAGCTCCCTTCCATTCACGAAGAAACCGGCTCCCTGCGAGTCTGTAAAATTGTGTTTTATTGCCCCCCTAAGGGGGTTTTGCCCCCCATAATGGGACGAAAGCTACCCTATGTGTTATTCTGATGCATAAGCTATATTATTGTAAAGTTACATCAAAATCCATTCAGTAGTTTTTGCGTGAAAGAGTAACAAACATCCATACATCCATACAGACCAACTTTCGCATATATAATAGTAAGATATAATAGTAGTAAGATTCATTGTGCGTATGTTAATTGATTTTCTTTTTAATTATAAAGTCGCTTGGCGAATTCGGCAAAGAATTATGGAGTTTTTTCATTTGAAATCTACTGCAAATGTAATTTTGATGTAGTTTGTTTCGCTTAAATTCAACGGATTTTCTTTAAATTTTTTGCACAGGCATCGCTGTGCGGGTACTGCTAGCGTATATGTAAAAATAATTAGTATAAATATCTGAACTGAGGAGAAGAAACCGTGCTCTCACATCTGTGACGAAAAATGAAATGCCGCGTAGTTAGTACCCCCAAAGAACTCCCTTCCATTCACGAAGAAACCGGCTCCCTGCGAGTCTGTAAAATTGTGTTTTATTGCCCCCCTAAGGGGGTTTTGCCCCCCATAATGGGACGAAAGCTACCCTATGTGTTATTCTGATGCATAAGCTATATTATTGTAAAGTTTCATCAAAATCCATTCAGTAGTTTTTGCGTGAAAGAGTAACGAACATCCATACATCCATACAGACAAACTTTCGCATATATAATAGTAGTAAGATATAATAGTAGTAAGATTCATTGTGCGTATGTTAATTGATTTTCTTTTTAATTAGAAAGTCGCTTGGCGAATTTGGCAAAGAATCATGGAGTTTTTTCATTTGAAATCTACTGCAAATGTAATTTTGATGTAATTTGTTTCGCTTAAATTCAACGGATTTTCTTTAAATTTTTCGCACAGGCATCGCTGTGCGGGTACTGCTAGTGTATATGTAAAAATAATTAGTATAAATTATTGAACCGAGGAGAAGAAACTGTGCCCTTACATCTGTGACGAAAAATGAAATGCCGCGTAGTTAGTACCCCCAAAAGAGCTCCCTTCCATTCACGAAGAAACCGGCTCCCTGCGAGTCTGTAAAATTGTGTTTTATTGCCCCCCTAAGGGGGTTTTGCCCCCCATAATGGGACGAAAGCTACCCTATGTGTTATTCTGATGCATAAGCTATATTATTGTAAAGTTTCATCAAAATCCATTCAGTAGTTTTTGCGTGAAAGAGTAACGAACATCCATACATCCATACAGACAAACTTTCGCATATATAATAGTAGTAAGATATAATAGTAGTAAGATTCATTGTGCGTATGTTAATTGATTTTCTTTTTAATTAGAAAGTCGCTTGGCGAATTTGGCAAAGAATCATGGAGTTTTTTCATTTGAAATCTACTGCAAATGTAATTTTGATGTAATTTGTTTCGCTTAAATTCAACGGATTTTCTTTAAATTTTTCGCACAGGCATCGCTGTGCGGGTACTGCTAGTGTATATGTAAAAATAATTAGTATAAATTATTGAACCGAGGAGAAGAAACTGTGCCCTTACATCTGTGACGAAAAATGAAATGCCGCGTAGTTAGTACCCCCAAAAGAGCTCCCTTCCATTCACGAAGAAACCGGCTCCCTGCGAGTCTGTAAAATTGTGTTTTATTGCCCCCCTAAGGGGGTTTTGCCCCCCATAATGGGACGAAAGCTACCCTATGTGTTATTCTGATGCATAAGCTATATTATTGTAAAGTTACATCAAAATCCATTCAGTAGTTTTTGCGTGAAAGAGTAACAAACATCCATACATCCATACAGACAAACTTTCGCATATATAATAGTAGTAAGATATAATAGTAGTAAGATTCATTGTGCGTATGTTAATTGATTTTCTTTTTAATTAGAAAGTCGCTTGGCGAATTTGGCAAAGAATTATGGAGTTTTTTCATTTGAAATCTACTGCAAATGTAATTTTGATGTAATTTGTTTCGCTTAAATTCAACGGATTTTCTTTAAATTTTTCGCACAGACATCGCTGTGCGGGTACTGCTAGTGTATATGTAAAAATAATTAGTATAAACTATTGAACTAAGGAGAAGAAACCGTGCCCTTACATCTGTGACGAAAAATGAAATGCCGCGTAGTTAGAACACCCAAAGAGTTCCCTTCCATTCACGAAGAAACCAGCTCCCTACGAGTCTGTAAATGTGGTTTCACTGCCTTCAGAGTGTGTGTGCAGGCAAACCAAAATCGACCAACTCTCGAATAGCGAGGAAATTGCCTTTTCTCAAGTCAGCGCGTGCGAAAAAGAAAACAAATAATAAGAACGAATTTATTTCTTACTAGTGGAACCCGCACGGCGTTGCCCGTAGTGGAAAATTAAAAGGTCTTTTGGTTCGCCTGTATATTTACAAATAATATTTGGTGAATTTTCTCGCCAATTGGCATGTGCCTATGTGACGGTTCCACGTTATGATAACTTGGTCATTGACTCGTCCATTTTTTCATAATTTTGCTCGGGAAAATGTTATGAAAATTGGAATAGAAAAAGAACAAAATTGAATTTTCGAAAAATCGCTTCGAGGTGCACACTTTCGTGCTACAAACTAACTTCGTGCCAAATTTCATGAAAATCTGCTGAACGGTATAGGCGCTATGCGCGTCACAGAGATCCTGAGAGACAGACAGACTTTTAGCTTTATTATTAATAAAGATGAGTCCAATTCTTTTGCAATCAAGGATTGGAGGCAGTTAGGAAAACATTGCTTTTAATTTATTTTATTTTTTGTTTTCTCCGTTTCTAAAAGTTGTCATTATGTATGAATGTCTGACTATCTTATCCCATTTTTTTTTTTTTTTCGCACGAAATACCATGCAATAAAAGAACAAAAAACCACGCATAACTAGGAGATTTTCAAAAGTTATGTAACAAAGTAGTAGCTTTAATAGTTATGGGTCAGGCATTCCATCTGTTGCTTCTGCTTGGAATCATTCTGCTTGGAATCAAGCAGAATCAACAAGCCTCTGAACCTGGCCACCATCGATTTCCTCAAAATTTACAGGTTTAAGTCAACCCATGTGATGATTGGAAAAAAAATTTGGGATGTTTGGAAAAAATGGTTCGGTTAAATTTTCTTGTTCGTTAGTTTTTTATGTGAGACTCCCCCCTCCCAATGGGAACAATTGCATCGAAGCATTTAATAATAAATTTTTACTATGATACCATTGCTGATCCATTCTGAAATTTTTACCACGATTAGACCGCAGTAATAAACAAAAACAAATGTTCTTTTCAGATTTAATCAAAATCTACTTTTGAAAATATTCATGGTCAAATGATTTTCATGACCTTGAAATATTTCTACTCCTACCATTGACAAGTAAAAGCTCTTATAGCTTTAACATGACACCTAGTACAACACGCTACCTCCGATAGAAGCTGAATAAAAGGAATTATTGTAGGGACCAAAATGTCACTTTTTACCATTTTTCAAGTATTTTGGGATATAACTAAACTCATCGAGATTTGGAATTATATTAACTAGTTTATCAATGTCAGTATTTCAGAGGTGAGAATAAATGGTGAAGGGGGAAGTGCATCAATTTTAAGCAGTTTACCAAAAGTATAAATTACCAGTATGTTCTCAAATTTAATAATTTGGAAATATATTAATACTGTACTATTTTTAACACAAAACTGAATTAAAAGGATAACTAACTACCAAACGACACGACCTTGAAGGTCACAGCTTTGGACAAAATTCCATTAAAATTACCGTTTTTACCGCTTTTTCTGATATTGCATTGCAGAATGATCCGTTTTTTCATGTTTATCTTTGAATTAATTACGTTGAATACGAATTTTTAATAAGCGGTTTTCAAATTCAAATTGGCAACTACTTTTAATTTCAATAATTTGAATGCCAAAATGACACAGTAACAGGATAGTTATCGTTTGCAAATGAAACTAATTATTTTCATTTTATATTAATTGTTTGCTAGTAAAAAGTATTCACCGTCTGTCAACGAAAACATTTACTTCAACCGGATATTTATCGTCTGCTATCAAAGATGGATGCAAAAAATGGGAGAAGAGAAAAAGCTCTGATTTATTGCACACGGCACACAAATGAACAGAAATACAAGATCGTTTCGACTTTTCAAATAACTTAGATAATGCCCATAAATAAATACGTGTTCTACTTTGTACTCAATTTACCAACAAAAGATGCCAAAGGTGTTGGGAGATCGAACATAGTGTCGAATTCTGAAATTCCAATGGAAACACCATTGCATTTCTGGGGCCAAACTAGCAAATTTGGACCCTCGTTGCAAAGAAACTGGGGCTTATGCAGTCACACCGCTTTACCTGCGCTTATATCGAGTGGGAATGGACCTATAGCTAGAATTTTGTCCAAATCCGTGACCCTCAAGGTCGTGCCGTTTGGTCGTAAGATTTAAGCCGTACTTTGATTAAGATAGCTTAATATTAGATTCTCACTAATCATTAAAATTGCTCATTGTTTGCACAATTAACAAAATGACTACTTTGATATTAAATTGACCTCTGTTTTGAAACACCAAACGTTTTTTCCCTTTTTTTTTCCTATTTCCGTGAACAAGTTTTTTTTTCTTTCCTTTTTTTTTTAAAAAATTTATGTGTAAAAAAATTGGAACTTAGCTGGACCTTTGTTTACGGTTACTTCTAGTAGGTAACACTTTCATGTAAGATTGAAAAAAAAAAAAGAAAACGAAAGGTTTTGAAATTGAAAAATATTTTCATTCAAAAGTTACACATTCTGGAGAATGACCCATTCATTTAAACTATAGTTAAAACGATAACATTGTATGTAAAAATGCATTTAAAAGCTAGAAAAAAATAACTCATTTTACGCGAGCAGACCGTGCAAGCAGATTAACTGCAACGCCAAAAACACAGAGGGAAGGGGAGTGGTTAAAGACTGGTTCAGTAACTGATTTACGCACTAAGTGGTGTAGAACCAAAAATTAGTAAGATCTAAAGTATGTAGAAAGTAGTGTCGATTTAAAAATCACATTTCCGCTAGTCAGGTTTCGGTGACCTTAAAGTTTTGATCTTACTGGAAATGAGAGGGAGGGAAAGCAATAGGGATGCCTACAAATAAATTTGGCACTTTTTAAGTTAAAATGGGCATTTATATCTAGATTCAGTTATTCATTGCAGTCAACAAGATCAATCTCTTTCAAGAGCAGGAGTGTTCAGATCTCTAAGACGCACAGTATTTCGATTAATACAAGCTAGCTGGACAAAGTCAAGTTCAGAATTGAGGCCCCTAGTTTCAAAACCGGATACTTGCAAAAAATTCGATTTTCTTTTTTTTCTTTTTATTAATCTTGTAGAGAATCATAAGGCCTATTTGCCTGCTCAATATTAGGTTCAAAAACCGCTTCTTTCCCCCTTGAAATGGGGCGGGAAGGTCTGCTTCAGTTTCAAAACCGGACTTTTACGTCTCCTGTAAAATTTGGTTTTCTACAAGTATCCGGTTTTGAAACTAGGGGCCTCAATTCATCATTTCATCACACAAAATCAAAGCGTTCCTAAATTCCCATGATTTAATTGTTCAAAATGGACATTATTTATACTGGTAAGTGCTTTTTTCCCCTAATTTAATTGCTCTATCTGATAATTAAACAATATTTTTTAAAAAGTTAAGATAAACGAAGCAGTTTTTGCTCGTTTAAAACCTTTCAAGTGATGCTAATGATTTTACCCGTTTGTACCCGGGGTTAGTTATGTAATTTCTGTACATAATAGCTGCACTTTTCTCATTATTAATAAGGCGTATTATAGTCAGCACACTCAAGTACAACATTTTTTTTCCTCTAGAGTAGTACTTTCTCTCGAGTAGGGATTGCTTTGAAGAATGACTGAAGCACCCAAAGCTTTGGGTTAAAAAAAAATCTGTTGTACTCGAGTGTGTTGACTGTGATACGTCTTATTAATAATGGGAAAGCTGCAGCTACTATATACAGAAAATTTAGCCCGGGTACAAATGGGTACAAGTCATTATCATCACTTGAAAGTTTTGAAACAGGCAAAAAATCCTTCGTTCATCTTTAAAGAAAAATTGTACATTGTTTAACTATGAGATAGATCAATTAAATTTTGAAAAAAAAGCACTTACTAGTATAAATAATATCCGTCTTGAACAATAAAATCATATGGCATTAGGAACATTTTAATTTTGTGTGATGAAATGATGTCTGGAACTCAACTGATTTATTCTACAACAAACGGGTACGTACCTTTGAACCTCATTACTCACGTGACGGAAGGGAGTTAGGCATAAACAGATAACTAAGTATCATGTTTTGGTTTATTGTTTACATTATCCCAACACCAAAGTTTAGAATTTTGAACTTGACTTTTGTCCACCTAGCTCGTACTAATCGAAACACTGTGAGACGGGAACGTAGTTTCTCTGAATCAACAGCAGTGGAACCACGTTACTAATGAACTACTACCTAACGTATCTGACAACCCACCGAATCCTGAGTTGAACACTAATTTAACTAAACGCGAAATTAGTATTTAAACTAAACATACTCAGTTACGTTAGGTAGTAGCTTATAGGAGGCCCCGACTTCAAAAGGTTATTAAAAATTAAGAGATCGTATGTAATTACAGGGTTGATTGTGTTCCGGTATTTTACCGAATTTCCGGTATTTTCGGGCGTATTTCCGGTATTTTTATGTCCGAAAATACCGGAATTATGTTTTTTTCTGGTTATGCTTTTATCTCCCTACCTCCGCAATTTTTTAAAATTATATAATACTCATCAAATATACCTGCAAGAGCCTTAAGATGAACACCTATCCCTTAAGATGGACAAATGTCAAGATAATTTGTATAACACCACCCCAAAAGTAATTTTGTAACCCATTAAAAACTTAATCAAATGTACACACAATATTTTGACTCAGAACTATATAATACTTGACAAAGGTGCACTTAAGTAATAGGGGCCAAAGATTACCCCCCCCCCCCGTTCTCGCTTTAAAACTTTCAGGTATTTTTTGATGAACTCACAAACACCCCTGTAATTAGTTAGATATTTAAAATAATTCATTGTACAGTAATTAAAATCAGTGTTCATTTTATAATTGGGTGTTTAGCTTAGTTTTTTTTTTTTTTTTTTTTGGTACTGGAATAGTAAAATTAATTTTATTTATAGGTTCGGATTGCTCATCTCGGAGGAAATCGCATTTAAGTATGACCGATTATTTTTTACTTTTTAGTTCCTATTTGTTTTTTTGTGAAGTCGGTTCCTTTTTTATTCAAAAATAACTTATATACAATATATTAAATCAATGTTATGACTTAACATCATCACATGGATTGACATCACATCTTCTAAATTCGTTTGATTTTTTCCCCCTTTGCGTCATTACAAAATTGATTAGGAGAACACTTTTTTGAAAAGTTCCACTCTTGGTTGAAATATACATCTGTATGAAAATGATTAACAGTTTCAGCTGTAAATTGAACTAAAGTTTGAACAGTCCGAAAATGAAGGTTAACGGATTAAATATTTATTATTTTTTTAAATAGAACTAAGGATTGCGTTCAAAAACTCTCTACAGTGCACGCATAGTAAATAAAAATGCAAACAGTCCTGTATGTTAATGGGCATCAGCCTTTTCACCATTGAAAGAGTCGTTTTTCAATAATGGGGTTGTTTCCTTCAGTCAAAAGTAGTACTTTTTGTCACTGAAATTGATAGAATAAGCAAAATAGAAATTAATTTGAATTCTGAAACTTTGAATTCGCAATCACGAGTTGCGACAGGACCCTTCTCATTGGAGTTATTGATTCTAAAAACGGCTCCTGTCCCCCCAAGCCTGCCCCTCCTCTTGGGCGGTTACGTGTGTATAGTTGTGTATGTGTATGTGTAGGCTTGTGTGTGCGTAGAGCTGTGCGAATGAACGTTGGCGTGTGTGTATGTGTGTAAAGGCGCGGGTGTGTACGTGCGTGTGTGTATGTGTATGAGCGTTCGTGTGTGTGTAGGACATGGACGGCACCGACCAGGAGAAGCGGCTACCGGGGGGAGTCGCGCCTGCAGAGGACGGTGGGGTTGAAAGAGGAACAAAACATCAAAAACGGTCAAGTGAGAACAATAAGGAATCGTGATTTTAAAAACAATAATAACATGAACCCAGGAAATACTTTCATTTTCCCAACAGTTATTTGAAATTAATTTTTTAAAATGTGCGGTTTTTCAAACAAGACGTGGTCTTGATGACGTCACAAATGATGCTCTTTGGCGCATCTTTGTACCGCGTTTCCACGTTATGATAACCAAGAAGCGAATCAGTTATTTTGAGCTCTATGCTTGCTATCAGCTAATCGCTGCCAATACACGTGGGTAAAGATGCGTATTAAATATTATTCTTTGTGATTGGCAACACTGAATGTCATTTCATCCTTTGTGATGTCATCGGCAGAAGCGTAAACAATGAAAGCGAACCGATTTAAGTAATTTTTTTAAAATATCAAACTTAAACAAATTATTTAAAAAATGGTCAGATCCAATGTTTTTAAGCATGCTCTTTGAGAAAAAAATACTTTTAAAACTTTGGAAACGACCCCATTCTTCCAGACGTCAAATCACTACTCTGAAATTTTACGAAGGGTATTTATGATTTTAACTCTTGAAATCACTCCGAGATGAGAAACAAAAGTAATAAGTTCGTGAGTGCTTTAAAAATAATGAAATAATTAAAGTAGAATAAACAGAGAGAACCCTGCAAATGATTTTTTTTTTTTTTTGAGCAATCACGATTGCTTATTGCTTTTACTTGACTGTTTTGATGTGCTATCATTTTATTTTCCCGCCAGCACCCTCTGCAGCATCACCGTCTATCGGCCGTCTCACGATGCTGCTCCTCTAGCGAAAACCGTCTCCAAGTTGTGTCCATATCCTACACACACACGCACACATACACACACAAACACATACACACACGCATACATACAGATGCCTACACATACACACACACATACACATACCCCGCCCCCACGCACACAAACACTCATACACAACTACAACTACCAACACGCATGCCTGCACACAGACACAAACACACATGCCTACACACACACATACCCCCTACACACAAACACACATACCCTTCCCCCCCACACACGCCTACATACTTACACACACACACTTGTGATTGCGAAAAACATAATTTAATTCCAGATGACAAAAATCAAATTATTTTTTTTTCTTTCTCTTCTGCGAGAAGCTACAGCGATAATAGCACTTATGAAAAATACATCCCAATAAAAACCAAAAAACTGCTTTGTCGTATGTGTTTTCACACACAAGCTCATATTCTGCACTGAAAAACAATTTCCTTGCATCCCGGAAACACGTGTCAGCAGGGTTCGCCGATATATATCAGTCGATATATATCATGATATATATCACGATATATAGCCGGTATTTATTTTGAAAATATCATGATATTTTGATATTTTCGATATATAATTTTTTTTCAGTTATGGTGTTTTCAATGTAAAAAGCATATTATTCATAGTAATATTGTTCAATTATTATTGAAAATAACCAAAAAGTTATGTACTATATTTTTATGATGTACTAGTGGTACCCGCACGGCTTTGCCCGTAATGGAAAATTAAAAAGGTTTTTTGGTTCGCCTGTATATTTACATATAATGTATGGTGAATTTTCTCGCCAATTGGCTTGGTTACGGTTCATGTAATGATAATTTCGTTTTTTTCTCGTCCATCTAATGAGAATTTTGTTCTTAAAATTGGAATAGAAAAAGAACCACATCGAATTTTCGAAACATCGCTTCGAGGTGCACAGCCCCATGCTACAAACTAACTTTGTGCCAAATTTCATGAAAATCGGCCGAACGGTCTAGGCGCTATGCGCGTCACAGAGATCCAGACAGACAGAGATCCGGACAGACTTTCAGCTTTATTATTAGTAAAGATAATACATCATTAATATAACAAAGTAATATAATATTCCTTTTTTACTTGTATTTTATATTCCTAAAATGATTAGTAATGTAACAATTTTAATTCATATTAAAAGTGCCAAGTTAAATTTTAAACATTTCTCAGAAAAAAAGAAAATGTCTTATGACTCTGCATCGACTGATGCATATTATTTATTTCTGAATCACATAACTGTGTAAAAGTAGCTAACAGAAAAAAAAATGAGTAAAACATCTAATGCTAAATGAACTCCATTAAAATTGATAGAAATGTAAAACAAAATATTAGGTATAAATAGTGAAAGAAGCATTAATTTTAAGTCTACATATACAATTATAATACAAGAAAATAAAGAGTGATTTAAGGATGTATGTACTATTTTGAAGACTTTAGTTTGTGCTCATTGAAAATATCGGATATATATCAAAATATCGGATATTTTTGATATTTTCAAAAATATCATGATATTTTCGAACCCTGCGTGTCAGCAATTCTTATTTGCCACCAGTTGGCTTCTGCGTCGAAACAGCTTTCGCCCGAGTCTGTAAATCTGGCTTTGCCACCTTAACAGTGAGTGGGCAGAAAAAACTGAAGTTGCTTTCTTCATGTCTGTAAATATGTTTTCACCACTCGTGCAGTAAAGGTGCAAAGAAGCTGACGTAACAGTTTTATTTTCTGTGCACAGGCCTCAATAACTTAACTTCCATTTCATAACTTGAAGTGTTTCAGTTCCAAAAATGATATTATGTAAAAGTACACAAAAGATATACAGTGGCTCCCAAAAGTGTTCGTACACCTTGAAATTTTGTAGTAAAGCCAACGTAACGCAAAACTGAATTCGAGTATGAAGTCCAATTTTTTTTTTCACACCATTCCTATGCTATTCTGAATAAAACCCAGTAGTTTTTTTTAGAATATTGCCAGATTTTATTTTTGAAATTTGTCAAAAAACGAAGAGACAGAGAAAAAATACGCCACAAAAGTCATCGTACACTGAAATAGTTTCGAATAAATTCATGATTAAAATTATCATATGTGGTTTTTTTTTATTATTTTTGCATTGTAATGATACTGTAAAGTCATTTGCCTTTCATTTTTTGTTTATTTATTCCATAATATTCTGCTTAATATTTTAAAATGACAGGTATGCGTAAAAAACAACAAACACGATTCGAAAATTGATTTTTTCCATCACAGTAGCCGTAAATTGGTTTGAAATGTCTCTAAATTGGTTAATTTATACCATTCTATAGTGGAGGGCTTGAAAAAATGCTTTAAAGACAAGAATCGGATCGAAAACAAGGTAAGAAAAGGTCAACTGGCAAAGTTAACAAAGCGTAATCGGAGGTTTACAGTTAAAAAAAATATGAAAAATACACATTTCAGAACTGAAAAAGTTTCTGTAAAATTGAATGAAACATTTTACGTTTAATTTTTACCTAAAATTTTTCGCCAAGTTCTCTGATTAGCTAGATTAAATGGGACCTCTTCCCGCAGAAATTTTCTTGTTCGTACGAAAAACAGTAAGATTACACTTTCCGTCGTAAAATCAAAGATAAATAAGCTCAAAACGTTGGGTTAAATTGTTGTATAATTGTAAATTAAAGAAAAAAATGAGGAATTTAATCTTAAGAACTTAGTTGGATCGGTTAATCAGGACGGTGAAGGTATTCTTGTGTAAGGGTGCATCTCAGCATCAGGACTTGGAAATTTGGAAATTTTTGATGAAATAATGAATTATGCTGTTCATTTAAATATTTTAAAAAGCAATTTAAAACTATTACCCCAAAATTTGGTAATCGGAACCAACTTTGGTTTTTATCGAGATAACGATAAGAAGCACACGTTCGCGTTTGGTACCTCAAAATTTGTCCTTAAGCTTAGAAATATCTCCTCTATCGCTAGATTTAAACTTAATGGAACATGTTTGGAGATATCTGGTGGCTAGATTACGAAAATACACCATTGAAACGAAAAGCGAACTAGAAACAGTAAGACTCGTAGTGCGGCTGAACACTTACTCAGAAATCGCACAAAAAAAGAAAGAAAAAACAATGAAATCTATTTCCAGACGTTTAAAAGCTGTTGTTGTTACTGCATGATATCCTACTAAATAACAACTTAGTAAAAAGTTAGATTATTAACTAATTTTTTGACATTTTTTTCAAAGTGTACGAAGACTTTTGTGAGATAAAATTTCCGGCACTGTTTGGTTTTTGATTTTTAAAAAATTAAGTTTTAATGTTTTATTAAAAATTTTCATGTATTTTTGTTAAAAATAGATCATAGATCTTATAATAAGATACCTATTCCGAAATATTAATTCTAACCAATGGATATGGGCCTATTTCATTGATAGTCGTAGGTGTACGAACACTTTTGGGAGCCACTGTATTTATTCATTACCGAAGATAAATTTGAAATATTTCGATTTATTAATGGGTCGTTTCCAATATTCTAAAAGTATTTTTTCTGAAAGAAAATGCTTAAAAACATAGGATCTAACCATTTTTAAAAAAAATTGTTTAAGTTTAATATTCTAAAAAAATTACTTAAATCGGAGCACTTTCATTGTTTACGGCTTCTGCCGATGACATCACAAATGATGAAATGCCATTCACTGTTGCCATTCAGAAAAGCACAATATTTAATTCGCATCTTTACTCACGTGTATTGGCAACGATAGGGTTGATAGCAAGCGTAGAGCGCAATTTTAATTCGCTGCTTGATTATCATAACGTGGAAACGCGGAAGAAAGATGCGCCAAAGAGCATCCTTTGTGACGTCATCAAGACCACGCCTTGTTTGAAAAATCGGACACTTAAAAAAATGAATTAAAAAATACCTTTTGTTAAAATGAAAGTATTTTCTGGGTCCATGTTTTTTTTTTTGCTTTTTCTATCTATTTCGATGACAAAAAGTACTACTTTTGACTCAAGGAAAAACCCCATTACGTTTGCTTGTTTATGTATGTGTATAAGGGTTCAGTTTATGAAACGTTTCAAATTTTTTGTGTTGCTATCATTTCTCCATGGAAATTATTTCAATGTAGAGGAGTTGGGAGCCATATAAAAAATTTGATTTCATATTTTTTCACTAATCTCTTCCCCCCCCCCCCCTCTTCCCGTTTCAAATTTTTAAACATCTTATCACCGCATCTTTTCATTATTTTCGAAAATTTTCGAAACTGAAACTATTCGTCTGGGACTGACGGTTGCCAGATTTTGTAGGTTAGTGTTGGTGTATATTATTTTCGGGTATTGTTTAAAATCTTCAAGAAGAAGAAGAACATTATTGCCTCTTGTATGCAAATTAGTTTCATTATATAAGAGGCATTTCTGTGTTTTGTTGGGATTGAGATTCTGAATTGCTAGCATGCTGCCTTTTATTTACGCTGTAGTCTTTACTAATAATGAAGCAGAAAGTCTCTCTGTCCGGAGGATGTCTGGATGTCTGTAGGATGTATGGATGTCTGTGACGCGCATAGCGCCTAAACCGTTCGGCCGATTTTCATGAAATTTGGCACAAAGTTAGTATGTAGCATGGGGGTGTGCACCTCGAAGCGATTTTTCGAAAATTCGATGTGGTTCTTTTTCTATTCCAATTTTAAGAACAAAGCTATCATAAGACGGACAAGTAAATTACGAAATGATCATAACGTGGAACCGTAACATGGGCACAAACCAAATGGCGAGATACGAAATTATCATAACGTGGAACTGTAACGTCGGTACAAGCCAATTGGCGAGAAAATTCACCATACATTATTTGTAAATATACAAGCGAAAAATTAAAGGTCTTTTGACCTTTAATTTTTCTATTACGGGCGAAGTCGTGCGGGTGCCACTAGTTTTTAATAAAAATGTTACTGTTGAATAAATGCTTGATGTTTGTTTTGAACGACGAAACTGCAACTCTGCTATGTTGTAAATTTTTCCAACAGTTAGACTGGGATGCTCCTTAGCCAAAAATACCGCGTTGTAGCCAACATGTTCGAATTATTTCATTATCAGAAAAGGAATCGGTCTCGAAGAGGAACCCCCCTTTTTCGCCCCCCTCCCTCCCCCTCCATTTAAGATGTAATTAAAACCCATTCGCTTCTTTTGTCTCGGCATCGCGGCTTCATTAGCGCCATCTGGGGGCAAAAAGCCCCATTATGCAAATGGCGGCAAAAAGCGCGGAGGCATTAGCAGCCTTAATGAAGCCCTAACCGAATTAGCGCCGCATCTCCATTCAATCTGGTCCGAAATATTAAACAAAGATTTCGCCCGCCGATTATTACTTTAAATAAGAGTGATTTGTTTGGCGGCGCTAATTCGATTTCGAACGCGTTTTTCCTCTTCGCTCGGCGCGTTTCGCGGAAAAAACGAAGACACTCCGAGCGCAAACGCGGGAAGAGGTGAGTTGTCCGCAATCCTTTAGACTCGTGGAGAGGGCAAAAAAATGGAGTGCGACTGTGTCTCTAACCGTGGGTCGCCACAGAAGAGAGGATTCGAAACGTTTTCGTCGCAAACAAGCATCCAATGCCATAATACTCAATCCAGTCGCTTTATTTCGATTTGCTTACTGTATAGATTATACTAGCTGCGTTGCCCGGCTTTGCCCGGTATACCTTGAAAATAAAAATTGCGTCAAGTGACGTATATTCAACAATCAGGCGTAAAAAATGAATAAAAAACATGATTTCCCTTCCAAACAATGACGACAGATATTAAAATACTCTTAAGAAATTAAATCCAGAAAGATGGATTTAAAATGCGTAACCATGGAAACAAAATAAAATAAGTTTAAGGAATTAAAATGCGAAAGAAAATGGTTCACAACTTGAATGCAATCTAGATTTCTTAAACTTGATTTGAAAAGGCTTGTAACTTTTTTTCCTTTCGAGATAAAAGCTTATTTTTTCGACCATAGGTCGAGTTAGATCTGGAGTAAAAAAGGTCGCTTTTTCGAATGGCGTCAAAAAGAAAGCTGTGGGACAATTCCTTCACTTTTTATTGATTTATTTAATGAAGAAAGTAATACCTAAATTTCAGCTAAGCCTAAAAAAATTCCAGCTAAAAACGCAAATAACTCCCGGCGTAATAAAGTTAGAGCATTGAAACAAATTGCGTAGAACGCGAAAAATTCTACCCTTTCTAACGATATGTAATATTAATATGTGCAAGTAATGTTTCACCCCCATATTCGGGAATTTATGTAAAAATTGGGCTAAATTGGAATAAAAGAGAACTATTCATCGAATTGTTTTCGAACTGGTCTGCAAACCTTTTCAGGACTTAAAGGAACAAACTGTGAAAATTTCAGCGCAATCGGCCGGGTAGTTCTCGAGTTTTGCGCGTTCAAACAAACAGACGCTTTTTGGACACTTCATTTTATACTATGTAGAGAAGAGATATCTAGGGTGACGACCCCAGTAATTGACACTTTGAGAGTTTGTCCATAAACTTACCTCTGTTTTCATTACTTAGAAAATAATATTTACTTGCAAATATTTTGTATCAAAGAATGCGCATCTGTGCACCTGTTTAGTTCACAAAAAGTAAAAATATTTGAATTCATATTTTTATAAATATATTTATATAAAAAGTTACCAAAATCACCAGTCATTGGCACCCGATACCCCAGTGTATGACACCTTGTGATCCAATAATGGGGTCGTTTCCAAATTTTTAAAAGTATTTTTTTCTGAAAGAGCATGCTTAAAAAACATAGGATCTGACCATTTTTTTAAAATAATTTGTTTGAGTTTAATATTTTAAAAAATTACTTTAATCGGTGCGCTTTCATTGTTTACGCTTCTGCCGATGACATCACAAATGATGAAATGCCATTTAGTGTTGCCATTCACAGTGCAAAATATTTAATTCGCATCTTTACTCACGTGTACTGGCAACGATAGGGTTGATAGCAAGCGTAGAGCGCAATGTTTAATTCGCTGCTTGATTATCATAACGCGGAAACGTAGTAGAAAGATGCGGCAAAGTGCATCATTTGTGACGTCATCAAGACCACGCCTTGTTTGAAAATTCAGACATTTTAAAAAATAAATAAAAAAACTGTTGGGAAATTGAAAGTATTTTCTGGGTCCATGTTATTTATTTATTTATTTATTTATTTATTATTATTATTATTTTATTTTATTTTATTTTTATTTATTTACTATTATTATTATTTTATATTATTTTATTTTTATTTATTTATTTATTATTATTATTTTATTTTATTTTATTTTATTTTATTTTTTATTTATTTATTTATTTTGCTTTTTCTGTCAATTTCCGTGACAAAAAGTAGTACTTTTGATTGAAGGAAACCACTCCATTCATATTTTTATACAAATATTTATATAAAAAGTTACCAAAATCACCAGTCATTGGCACCCGATACCCCAGTGTACGACACCTTGTGATCCAGTGATTGGCACATGTTAATAAAACTGGAAAATCACTTTATTTTTCACTTATAGATTACAAACAAAGTTTATCATCGTAAGAAACGTATTTAATGTTAATTTAAAGTAGGTAATTTTACATAAATTAATGTTAAAGCACATCTTTTGACGTTGAAAAGTATTTTAGAGAAATAAAAATAAATTTGGAGTGTTGCATGGAAAAAAAATATCTAGATTATTGCGGTTTCATCAGTTGGTATTCAGTTTTGATTTTACGAATGATAGCTGTCTCCACAGAAAAAAGGAACATTAACCCGATGATGCTAAGGGACCGTAAAAAATTAACGAATTCTTTATTGTCGCAACATCTAACTGATGGCCAAACATATTTGTTTTTTATTGCTTCTCTTAAAAATTTAACAGTATATTCCGTAGGATTCTAATCAATAGTAGAACCTATTCAATGTAGTTGCTGCAAAAGTATCAGAAATCAAACTAGTGACACAGTTATGAAATACTCCGCCAGCTCAGTCATTTCCAGCCGAGGACTGCAGTTTCGTGCTTATTAGCACTCATCAGCCCGGCATAGGAAAAGTGACCGAGCTGGAGATGGAAAACCTCTTAAGGAAGCCAAGAGTGCCAAACAAACTGGTAGCTAATATAATTAGCACAGACCAGACGAGTGGCCGAAGCAATGGTTCGGTTCAGCTCGAATATTGAAGGCAAGACATGGTATATTCAGTAAGTAACCGGCCAATTAGCCAGGGCTAAAGCAGCCAGGAGTATTTCATGTATTTCTACTTTAGCCCTGACTAATGGCGGTAATTTACTGAATATAGTGACACATTGCTCAACACATTAGTATTTATAGGCACATGTGCCAATTACTGGAGACTAGCAAAACTGAAGCACCACTAAATGGCGCCCATCATTGCTTCAAAAATCCAAAAAGGGACAAAAATATACTTCTACCCATTCAAAGTAACACCTTTCAGTAGACGTTAAATCCCGGTTATCACAAATTTGCCATTTCAACTGCGCTTGCGCGCGAACTTAGCTTTTTGGGCTTTCTGTTTTAAGATTTCATGTTGCTTGTTCATATTTAGGCTGAGCGAGAGTCCCAACAAATTAATGAATGCGATTAGAGTATTTTCACAGCGACTTCGTGATAGATTATATGAAACTACGGATATGAATAACTGATAATCTTTATAAAGAAAAGAGAAAAATGACACTTCAATATTTATTGGTTTTGAAGTATTTATTTAACGTAAACGTAAAACACGTTATGTACTTCAAAAATGATTGGAATATTACAGATATCCGTCTTTTGCGGATATTTTACGTTAGGCGTTAACAGCTTAATATTATACATTTGTATTTAGGTTGAGGGTTTGGCTTTGTATTAGAAGTGGTGCTGCAACGCGAGTACGCTCTTCTGAGGTTAAAAATTTGGCCATGAAAACGACCTTTGTTTGATAGAAAAATCAGACTCCGAATCCATTAATAATTAAGACGCAAAACTCAATCTTTGTAACGTAAAAACTAAATCAAAGAAAGCTTTGTAATTTCTAATTTTTATCTGTTGTTAACTCATATTTATTAACAAATTTAAAATGTTTTCAATTAGTTTGAGCAAGAGTTTTGAAATCAGTAAAGTCCGCGCGCAAGCGCAGTTGAAATGGCAAATTTGTGATAACCGGGATTTAACGTCGAGTACACCTTTCAACTAAACAAAACTTTTGAAAACCAAATTTTAAAATATATTTTAGGTGAGATTTTAATGGATTGATGCGCAGGCTTTCCTCAAGCCAGAGAAGAAGCTTTTGCAACAAAAATGGCTGATTTGACACAAGCCACATTTTTTTCTCTTTCCTATGCACCGCTACCATTTAGTAACATGAATTGAAATTGTAATCTTTAAAGTAAATCTACGTTCAGTTGGTATATGGTCTTCTACTTTTAGAAGATTGGATACGAATCTTATTTTAGGACATTTTTGTTGAAAGTGCCAATCACTGGCGATCTGCCAATTACTGGGGGTGTTACCCGATGTATTGCTAAATTCATTTCCCCGGATGGGGCATTTTTACGTATTTTATTATTAACACGCTTTTATTAGCTTCACCTGTATGTATGTATGTATGTATCTTGTAACGGAATCTTGCAGCTCAAATTTGGCCCACTTCCTGCGATCGGATTCTTTTGAAATTTGGCACGCGACCTCAGACCCGATGACAATGCAACATTCTGTAATCAAATTAATTAATTAACTCTTTTAATTGTTAGTTTCCTCCAATTTTAATCTATTTTGGCATAAATCCAACAATGTGAAAAAGGAAAAATTAAAAAAATACATCAAAAAATGCTCACAAAAATTATTTAAAAATATCTACCAAAACCTTTTAATTTTTCTGCATCAGACAAAATGTGTTCCAATGTTCCAAGGTAATTAGAACATGAAATAGAATTGTTTTTAACTCATTTCATGCCAGAATTTTGGTGAGCCTTCAATTGGAAATTCATTGCTGATCAGACCATTGTTGAACAAAACTTTTATTCAAATGCATCTCAAATTTTCAAAGTAATGTAGATATGATTTCCGCACACATACATCGATGACTCACAGTAGCTTCCCATCGGGGTGCCTTTGTCTTACTTTAAGATATTACCTCGCACTCGTTTTATAAATAATTTCGTCTATTAAGTCCCAACTAAGACTTTTACGAAAAGAAGTATAATTGCAATTTTGCCTGATAATTCTCCAACATAAGACTAAAAAACAGAAAAATAAAATAATAGTTTAAAAAACTAAAAAAACACGCTTTCGTAGCAAAATGAACTAAAAAGTGAAAAATAATCTTTGGATGATAGTAGTTGACCAATCACTTAATTTTAATGTAGTACAAAAAAGCGTGGGGGGCTTCTTATCAGTTGTCTTGAATTTCTTCCATTTGTTGTCCAAGCAAAAATGTAAATAGACAGCACCCCACGGTTTTTTGTATTACATTAAAATTAAGTGATTGGTCAACTACTATCATCCAAAGATTATTTTTCACTTTTTAGTTCATTTTGCTACGAAAGCGTGTTTTTTTAGTTTTTTAAACTATTATTTTATTACCGAAATTTCGAACTTTGACTTTTGATTGCGATGTATTGGAATGTAAGGCCTCATTTTGTATCCTATGAAGCAGCTACTTTGGGGGGGAAAAAATGTGTTTGAAAACTAGTGATTAGTACGTGTTCACGCCCGCACAACATACAAAGCATTGTATTTTAAATACAGGAAAACATTTTATAAAGTTAATATTTCATAATATTATGATTCATAATGGTTCTATGCAAATGATGGAATATATCATTCCCTGGAATAAATTGCAAATACAGTGAAAATTCGGTAAGTCGAACTTCGATGAGCCGAAAACTTCGACAATTCGAAGTGAATATTTGTTCCCGTCTTGCTGTGTGAAGAACTAATGTTATTTATTTTCGATAAGACGAATTTCGTTGTGTCGAAATATTCTATAAGTCAAATTTTCTTTCCTGACTGTTGTCAAAGTTTCCTTGTTAACGTAACTCTATAAGTCGAAATCTTTTCTTTTTTTTTTCTTCTCCCCAGAAAGTGTGAACAAAAAGAAATCAGCGCCATTGCATCAAAAGGCGTCTAGACAAAGTGGATCAAATAAAGCTCTGAAGCGTTTATTAGCGCATAAATTGGCAAGGTTTTTTTTTTTTTTTTTTTTTTTTTTTTTTTTTTTTTTCAATCACGATTGCTTATTGTTCTCACTTGACAGTTTTTGACGTTCCTTTGATTTTTCCCACCGCCACCCTCCGCATCATCACCGTCGACCGGCTCCTCACGATGCTGCACCTATAGCGAAAGCCGTCTCCAGGTTGCATCCATGTCCTACACACACGCGCATACACAACTACACACACACATACACATACACAAACACATACACACACGCATACATACAGACTCCCACACATACACACATACACACAACTACCCACACATTCATGCCTGCACACAGACACAAACACATATGCCTACACACATACACATACTCCCCCCACACAGACACAAACACACATGCCTACACACACATACACATAACCCATACATACAAACACATACCCCCACACACAAACACACACTCGTGATTGCGAAAAACATAATTTGAATTCAAGATGTCAAAATTCAAATTATTTTTTTTTTATTTTTTTTAATTATTGTTTACTTCATTTCCTTCCAGAGAAAAGAAAAACCTGCTCATAGGCTCCAAGGCCTTTATTAAGGACAGCCCGAAAATGCGACTTAATAAATGATCAAGAGGGGAGCGTATATTTGGGATTGTGGAATAATTCCACTTTTAGGGGAAACGGGTTATGAACTATTTTTCGAGATTTTTCGGTTATAGAAAGTTAATGTTTGCTGCGCCGTTTCATTGAAAGAATTGAAATTTAAAACAGACGAAGAGAATACAGTCGAACCTCCATATATCGAACTTCCACATATCGAAATTTTCTATATATCGAAAACCCAGCAAATTTCTATGTTCATCATATAGAAAAATAGTTTCTATATATCGAAAAAATCCCTATATATCGAATTTGTTTTCGAGACATTCGTTGATTTTTTTTTTCTACTTTAGACTGTTTGTCTCATGAAAAATGAAGGTTAGAGGAGAAAATTACGTCCACTAAAGGTTACTACGGAACTCATAAAAAATCTGGGGTTGAAAGGTGTGTAGTTACGTCGTTGTTCCGTTCTGAAGTTCTTAAATTCCCTTAAGTTTATTTCAAAACTTAGCAGTAACCAGTAACACTGTAAAATCAGTTTCAAATTATCCGTTTTGTTTGTTGATTACCATTTCTAGTCTTCTTAGCTTCAGTAAAAATCAGTCAGTAGATTAATTTTTTACTTTTCTCTCGATCACATTTGTCAAAACGAAAATCCCCTAATGTTGCAATCAAGTTGAATTGCCGAAGAATATGAAGATGTATAGTTGGCGTAAAAATATCATTTCTGTTAATTTTTTAATCATCAACATTCAATTAATCCGATACTCGTATAAATTATAAATTGGGTATCAAACACGAAAGTCAGCTTTTATTTTAATGTTTTAGGAGACTTTTATGATAAAATAAGATCGTTTCCATATATCGAATTTTTTTCCGGCAATTTGCTACTTCGATATATGGAGGTCCGACTGTATTTAACATTCTAAGCTACCAAGAAAAAGTTGAATTTATTCGATTGTAGCGTATCAAAAAAAGAGGAAATTTTTCATTAAAGTTTGATGTGCCTCTAAGTTATCAACAATTTAAAAAAATCGAAAAAACGTTTCGATTGGCGTTGCTCCCTCTTTGATGCTTTTCCTTCCTCTCTGATGCTTTAAAAGTATCCTAGGACTATTTAACGAAAGAACAAATTTCTGCAAAAAGCAATGTTTGATAGATTTTTTTTAAACATGTTTTTTCCCTGGTAAGTAAAAATTGTTTTATCCAACATAAAGTTATAAATTTGTTTTCAAACCTGTTCAAACTCTTGAATTCATATTCTACAATAATTATGTCAAGTATCTATTATCACCTCAGAACAACAGTAAGACATCTAATCCCAGGAATAACAGTAAGATATCCTATACGGTTGCTTTGAGTTGACGATTTTTTATCTTTAATACATTATTCTATCACTATTTTACTCATTTTATAAATTTAGCGAGTGTCGGTGGTGGTATTTGTTTTCGGTATTCGATAAGACAAATGTTCGATAACTCGATTTTTTTCGCATTTTCTGCAACTTCGACTTATCGAAGTTTCACTGTATATGCGAAAATAATTCCCATGTAACCGTTAAAAATTGGCCTAATTATACTAAGTTTTACTTTAGATTTGGAATAAATTCTCGTTCCCCGCCCCTCCCTCTGAAATTCTTCCGCGTCCCCCAGGTTGAGAAACCCAAAGTTGAAAATCTTCAGGGGGGCAAAACCGAGTTACGTCGACTTCATTAGTGGTTGTGTTGGTATATATATTATTTTCGGGCATTGTTTAAAATCTTCAAGAAGAAGAACATTATTGCCTCATGTATGCAAATTAGTTTCATTACATAAGAAGAGGCATTTCTGTGTTTTGTTGTGGATTGAAATTCTGAATTGATAGTATGCTGCATTTTATTTACGTTGTAGTTGTTTTTAATAAATATGTTAGTGTTGTATAAATGCTTGATGTTTGTTTTAAACGACGAAACTGCAACTCTGCTGTGTTGGAAATTTTTCCAACAGGTTGCCTGCTTGTGAAACGAATGGAGGTCTTCCATTTCAATTCCGACATCGAACATAGTTTCGTTTTTCAGCGACTCGAAACAATGACTGTTTCTCGGCACTAAAGCGACGAATCACCTCGAAGCATGGATTATACGTTCCTTTTTATCCCATCTCGAGGCGAATGACCCCTCTCATTTACTCGAAACCTCCCCGTATCGAAGTGGCAGAGCATTTACGGAAGAAAACGAAAATGATTCGACCGCGAGAGAACAAAAAAAAAACCTGCATAGAGAGAAAGCCCAGAGAATCGTCGTCGCCATTAACTCGAAGCGTGTACTTCACGGATTGGAAATTCGACAAAGGGGGGGGGGGGGGTTCGAAACGAGTGCACCCATGCTCGAAACGCGTTCGGAAGTGGGCCGCCTGAAAGGAACAATCGGGTAGAAACACGCATTTGGAATGCCCGACTCCGTCATTCGGAAGGTCTCTAAATGGGGAGTGGCACAAAGGGGTGGTTCTATTGATCCGCGGGGACCTCGAGTTGTTTTAGAAAAGTGCCGGCAGCCCCGGTGTCTAATAGGATTAAAAGATGGCAGACTCGCTCGGAAAGGTAAATAAAAACGACTCGGGCGCAGATAAAACCGCAGCTTTTCAAAAGGGCCTCGCGCCTCGGGGCCGTAAAGGGCTAGCTAATAAGAGGGCGGCCCTTTTTTCTCGAGTGCCCCCTTTTTTTTTTGCCTTTTATGACACCTTTCTCCGTTTGATTGGGATCCGATCTTGTCGAGTCGCTCCGCCGATGCGGGTCGAACGGTCCGACATGTTTGGCCACGCATGATGTGATGTTTAAGAAAATTCTTTACAAGCGAATGCAAGGGCGCCCATATGCAAAATCAGTGGCGCACACAGGAATTTTGCAAGGGGAGGGTCCAAGATCGAAAGCCTCATTCTCATATCATACCCCCAATGCGCCGTCAAGCATATTGACTTGATTTTTTCGATTCTCGAGAACGAAAAACACTAAAAAATAAATTATTGAATAAATAATTAGCGTTATTTAATAAAATATACAGGGGTGATTGTGTTCCGGTATTTTACCGAATTTCCGGTATTTTCGGACGTATTTCCGGTATTTTTTATGTCCGAAAATACCGGAATTATGTTTTTTTTTTTTTTTTTTGTTATGCTTTTACCTCCCTACCTCCACATTTTTTTTAAAATTACATAATACTCATCAAATATACCTGCAAGTGCCTTAAGATGGACACCTATCCCTTAAGATGGACAAATGTCAAGATAATTTGTATAACACCAACTCGTAACTTTGTAACCCATTAAAAATTTAATCAAATGCACACACAATATTTTGACTCAGAACTATTTAATACTGTGGCAAAGGTGCACTTAAGTAACAGGGACCAAAGATCCCCCCCCCCCCTGTTCTCGCTTTGAAACTTTCAGGTATTTTTTGATGAACTCACAATCACCCCCTGAATATACTTAAATGAATTACCAGAAAGCAAAATAATATACGCATTAACTTTTCTCATAATTAAAAAATGGATTCAACAAATCAAAATCCATCGCTGCAGAAGCACCATATGATTATAGAAATTCATAGAATCTCATTTGATGTAATCTGTAATTACAAAACATGGTTTTTTAGTGTATTCATTTATAATCACCAGTCTGCTTGTTATGAGCAATTCGTTATAGGAAAAGTGAACAATATTTTTAAAAAACTTTTATCATGAGGATTTTTTTTCACTTATTAGAACTGAAATTAATGTTACCTTTGTTTGAAATTAGTTTACGTACAAAATACATAGAATCGTCATCAATCGGGAAAAAAGCAAGACCTTTGGGAGGGGTCCGGACCCCCTGGACCATTCCCTTGTGTGCGCCACTGTGCAAAATTGTAAGGGGGGGGCAGATATTTTCCCCATAGGTTAGGAGGATATTTTCTCCATGGAAACCGATTTCTGGACGGATTAGAGTCATTAAAATATTTCATTTTTAATAACTTATTCATTAATGCCTGAAGAATAAATGTTTTTACATTTTTGCGAAGAAAAAAGTACCAAAAGCAAGAAAGTTCTACTTTCAAAGGGGGGGCTCGAGCCCCCCCCCCCTTGCCCCCCTATATGAGCGCTCTTGAGCGAATAGAAACCGCTGTTCTAAAGACAACTTCTGCGAGAAACGATCCCCCTCGTTCGATGACAACCCTCCATCGTTGTGACTCGAAGTTCCTTAAAATTCAGAAATAGAGGATGAAAAAAAGTTTCTAAAATTTATCGGGTAAGCTATTTTTTTTTTTTTTTTTAACGAATGTTGTGCGCTATAGATGATTTGATTATTATTTTGGTTTGACCGTTTTCTAGTGACTGGCTAGTCAGATCAGACAATTGGGTCGTTTCCAAAATTTTAAAAGTATTTTTTTCTGAAAGAGCATGCCTAAAAACATAGGTTCTGATCATTTTTTTTAAATAATTTGACTAAGTTTAATATCTTTGAAAAATTACCTTAATCAGTGCACTATCATTGTTTACGCTTCTGCCGATGACATCACAAATGATGAAATGCCATTCATTGTTGCCATTCAGAAGAGCACAATATTTAATTCGTATCTTTACTCACGTGTATTGGCAACGATAGGGTTGATAGCAAACGCAGAGCGCAATGTTTAATTCGCTTCTTGATTATCATAACGTGGAATCGCGGTAGAAAGACGTGCCGACTGGTCCCAGTCCCATTGAATAGGGACTTCCATGTATTTACCTCTAATTAAGGGGCATTTTTTCTGGTCCCAGTCCCTTTGAATAGGGACTTCCATGTATTTACCTCTAATTAAGGGACACCTCTATTTAAGGGACATTTTGTCTGGTCCCAGTCTCTTTGAATAGAGACTTTCATGTATTTACCTTTAATTAAGGGACACCTCTATTTAAAGGACATTTTTCTGCCCCAAGTCACATTGAATAAGGACTTCCATGTATTTACCTCTAATTAAGGGACACCTCTATTTAAGGGACTTTTTTCTGGTCCCAGTCCCTTTGAATAGGGACTTCCATGTATTTACCTCTAGTTAAGGGACACCTCTATTTAAGGGACATTTTTTCTGGTACCAGTCCCTTTTAATAGGGACCTCCATGTATTTACCTCTAATTAAGGGACACCTCTATTTAAGGGACATTTTTTCTGGTCCCTTAAATAGGGGTCCCTATTCAAAGGGGGGAAGTCCCTTTGAATGGGGACTTCCATGTATTTACCTCTAATTAAGGGACACTCTGTTTAAGGGGCAGTTACAAAGAACAAAAAATGCAAAAAAATAATGTATAAGTACATAAGAAATAGTGAATTTACTTAATTTCAAGATTCACTATTTTTCTAAAAATTATTTGAGGTAAGTTTGACATACACATATATGAAAGAAACCAGGAATGTACTTTTAAAAAATTTTGCTGAAATTAAAATGCATGATTTGCCCTCTCAACAACCTATTTCAGGAAGGTTCAAAGCCGACGTAGAGTGCACAGCATCTAATTAGCTTCGTACATAAAACTTAAAATTTCAACATTAATCGTAATTCACATAGTATTACATTGTAAATTACATGACTTAAAGCAAATACATGTAATGAATTACTTCAAAATTATTTCTGTATGCTACAAAACTTTGTCATTACAAAATATTTGATTAAATTTTAGCTAATAAAATAATATAAACCTAGAAATTTGAATAATTGCGAATTTTATTTAGCATATATGAGACATTTTCAGTATTTAATCATAAGTGTGAATAGTTAATGTTTTTTGAGATATTATACTACTAAGTAAACGGCATGCATCAATTCACGCACCTCGAAATAAAGGACATCTCTATTTAAGGGACAAAATGTCTGGTCCCCTTGGTGTTATTAAAAGGTTCTACTTTATATCGAATCGAAAAAAACCAAAATTTTCTTCTGGTGCAGTTCTGGTTTTCACTCCTACGAAGATAACTGTTTTCGGTTCGAAGCCCTGGATTCTGGGTGGTTGCTCTCCCCCCCCCCCCCCCCGTTATCATAGGCGGATTTACAGTCTATTCAAGGGGGTGGAGGTTGAAAACCGTTAAAGCCATTACTCCCCCAAACCCGTCATGTAGGGGGGCAGTGAGTAAGTAAATTGCACCCCCCCCCCTTTATTCTGTTTTTTAAATATTAATCGCCGCCTATCACGAACTTATCGCCCCCTTGAATTGTCAAATCTCCCCTTTTTGGGGACTATCACCCCTCAGGGTTGGAAACCACTGTTCTAAGTCATAGCAATGTATATTATCATGTCAGTTTCGTGTAGTCCATGGAAGAAAAATGTTGGAAGACACATATAGAAACATAAAAATCATTAAAGTTCAAAAAAGAGGGGAGGGGCGAGCTTAGGTTCAAATTAAAAAGTGGGTAACGCTGTCCATCCTCGACTACACTAACTGTAAAATTAATTTAAAGCAAATTTGTGGAATGTACTTGAGTGAAATTAGTAGCGATTGCCAGTAATTCCTTCAATTCTACATTATTGGTTTTAGAAAACAACGGTCACGGAGGGGGGCGGTCGTCCGCCACCGCCCCCCTAGTAAATCCGCCACTGCCCGTTATGGGCAAAACGCTCGTGACCGAAAATGGCGGCCACCGGCGAGGGTCGACCGCCGGCTAAACGGCCGGATAACAGAAGCTGGAGTGTGTTGGAGCGTTTTTGTGTGTTGCCACCTTATGGGGAGATTAAAAGGTTCCACCTGCACCCCCAAATCCCATTACCCGGAAGCACCCAGCTGGCTGCCTTCCGTCCGTCAACACTACTTCCCCTGATTAGCGGAGATTGGATTCCTTTTTCCCTCCCTCCCAAACGTAGTTAACATTTATCCGGGAGCCCCGATTAAGAGCATTCCTCCATTCAGCCCCCAACTTTTTGCATCGAGTGCTATTCGGGAACTGTAGTTCCCTGTAAACAAAGCTTTTTCTTTCAATCCTCAGGAGTTTGGTTTTTTTCCTTCGAGAATTATGTTTCGTTTTACAGGCGGAATAAGAGTCGCCGTGGATTGACTGCGATCTACGACAAAATACGCGTGGTACTATGTTTTAAAGGTTACATTCATTCACTAGCGCAGCCAGAAATATCTCCTGAAGGGGTTTTTTGGTCAAAAATACCTTCTGGAGGGTGTTTTGATTAAAAAAAAAAACCTTCTGGAGGAGTTTTTTGATGAAAATTACCTTCTGAAGGGGTTTTTTTGATCAAAAATACCTTCTGAAGGGGATTTTAGATCAAAAAAAAAAACTTTTGGAGGGTTTTTTTTAATGAAAATTACATTCTGAAGGGGATTTTTCAATCAAAAATACCTTCTGAAGGGATTTTTCGATCAAAAATACCTTCTGAAGGGATTTTTCGATCAAAAATACCTTCTGAAGGGATTTTTTGATCAAAAATACCTTCTGGAGAGTGTTTTGATGAAAATTATCTTCTGAAGGGGATTTTTTGATCCAAAATACCTTTTGGAAGGGGTTTTAGATTCAAAAAAAAAAACCCTCCAGAAGGTTTTTTTGAATGAAAATTACCTTCTGAAGGGGATTTTTTGATCAAAAATACCTTCTGAAGGGTTTTTTCGATCGAAACAGCCCTATCATATGCATAAACTACTGTATTAGAATTCGCATTTATGTTAAAACCAAAGGTTCTGGGCGGGGGTTCACAACCCCCCCCCCCCCCCTCCTTCGCTGCCCCACTGCATTCATTCAAAATAGGATGTATTTACCTCGGTGGTGCTCAACCCTTTTTCAACCGAGAGCCGCAGCTCGTATTAAGATCACTCTCGCAAATCTGAGAGCACGCTGAATTTAAATCTGCTAGATTTTTTTTCCTTCGACATAACATAGGAAAGTATAGAAAAGAAAGAAAAATGATAAACCAAGCGGTTATTGTCATCTCACTACTATTTGCTTATTTTCTCAATACGAAGTTTCCATCTGAAACTGTTTTCCAACCGTTTGGCTCCAAATGGGGTCGTTTCCAATATTTAAAAAAAAAAAATTTCTGAAAGAGCATGCTTAAAAACATAGGATCTGACCATTTTTAAAATAATTTGACTAAGTTTAATATTTAAAAAAAAAAAAAATTAAACCGGTGCGCAGACTCAATTTTATTTTTTACGCTTCTGCGCATGACATCACGAATGATGAACTGCCTTTCACTGTTGCCATTAGCGAAGAGAACAATATTTAATTCACTTCTTTATTCTCGTGCAATGGCAACGATAATGGTGATAACAAGCGTAGAGCACAATATTTAATTCGCTTTTGAGTTATCGTAACGTGGAAACGTGTTAGACAGCAAGCGTAAGCATTCAGCGCGCCAGTGGAATACGCGGCTAAGTTCGTCATTTGTGACGTCATAAAGACCACGCCTTGTTTGAAAAATCGGACATTTAAAAAAATGAATTAAAAAATAACTATTGGGAAAATTCAAGATTTTCCTCGCTCCATGTTATTTTTGTTGCTCATTCTGTCAACTTCAGTGACTAAAAGTTGTACTTTTGACTGAAGGAAACAACCCCATTGGCAGGAATTACAGTCGAGCCTCCATATGTCGAACTTCCACGCATCGAAATTTTCTATATATCGAAATACCAGCAAATTTCCATGTTCATTACACAGAAAAATTGTTTCTATATGTCGAAAAAATCTCTATATAATCGAAATTTTTTTCGAGACATTCGTTGATTTTTTTTTCTACTTTAGACTATTTGTCTCGTGAAAAATGAAGGTTAGGGGAGAAAATTATGTTTACTAAAGGTTGCTAAGAAACTCATAAGGAATCTGGGGTTGAAGGGTGTGTAGATAGGTCGTTGCTCCGTTCTGGAGTTCTTAAATTCCCTCAAGCTTGTTTCAAATCTTAGTTGTAACCAGTAACACTGTAAAATCAGTTTCAAGTTATCCGTTTTGTCTGTTGATTATCATTCCTAGTCTTTTTAGCTTCAGTAAAAATCATTCAAGTTAAGTAGATTAATTTTTTTACTTTTCTCTCGATTGCATTGTCAAAACAAAAATCCCCCTCATGTTGCAAATCAAGTGCATGCCGAAGAAGGAAGTTGTATATGAAGGCACAAAAATGTATTCTTGTTAATTTTTCAGTTATTAACTTTCGTTTAATCCGATGCTGGTATAAATTAGAAATTGGGTTTCATGCACGAAAATTAGCTTTAATTTTGATGTTTTAGGAGATTTTTATGATAAAATAAGATCATTTCTATGTATCGAAATTTCCATATCTCGAATTTTTTCCCGGCAATTTGCTACTTCGATATATGGAGGTCCGACTGTATTCTTACTGCCAAATGAAGATCATCGGTTGTTTTGGGGGTTTACCCAGTTTCCGATGCGTCATATTGAACTCAACAACGAGACGTATGGATCACCTTCGTGGACCACACACGCGACCCGCGGGCAGTAGGTCGGGCACCACTGACTTAGCTCAATACAACGCTTTGAACGGGTCAACCCATTTACCCATCATAGACTTTTTTAGTTCGGTTTTAGAAAAGTTCTTTAACACCAGCGGCCGGATACATCCTCGTAAAAAGCGCTTTTCGTTGCAGTTTCGGGAGCAGAAAATAGATGTGTATCCTCGATCCCCCTCCGTAATCTATTGATCTGTCACCGTGAGACTCGTTTCTGTTCCTGAACTGAAAACTGCGATAAAAAAAATAATAATAATTTGAATTTTGACATCTTGAATTCAAGTTATGTTTTTCGCACTCACGAGTGTGTGTATGTAGGCGTGTGTGTTTGTGTGTGTGGGGGGGGTGTTTGTGTGTAGGGGATATGTGTATGTAGGCATGTGTGTTTGTGTCTGTGTGCAGGCATAAGTGTGTGGGTAGTTGTGTGTATGAGTGTTTGTGTGTTGGGGGGGGGGGAATGTGTATGTGTGTGTAGGCACATGTGTTTGTGTCTGTGTGCAGGCATGAATGTGTGGGTAGTTGTGTGTGTGTATGTGTTTGTGTATGTGTGTAGGTGTATGTGTGTGCATGTGTGTGTAGGTGTAGGTGTGTGTATGTGTGTGCGTGTGTGTAGGTGTTTGTGTGTGTGTTTGTGTGTGTGTAGGTGTATGTGTGTGTAGGTGTATGTGTGTGTAGGTGTAGGGGTGTGTATATGTTTGTGTGTGTAGGTGTATGTGTGTGCATGTGTGTGTAGGTGTAGGTGTGTGTATGTGTTTGTGTGTGTGTAAGTGTTTGTGTATGTGTTTGTGTGCGTGTGTGTAGTTGTATATGTATGCGCGTGTGTGTAGGACTTGGATGCAACCTGGAGACGGCTTTCGCTAGAGGAGCAGCATCGTGAGGAGCCGGTCGACGGTGATGGTGCGGAGGGAGGTGGGGGGGGAATAAAATCATAGGAATTCAAAACTGTCAAGTGAGAACAATAAGCAATCGTGATTGCTCAAAAAAAAAAGGTTTTTCTCGATGATGTTCGAACAGGTGCTGAAGAGCAGTCCCAAAACCGAATTTAAAAAGTCCATTGGAAAACGGGTTGACGTTGTATCGAGCTAAATGGATCCCATTTTGAATGAATATGAGCTTCGGAACACATTGTCACTCTTATTTTATTCGATCGCGAAAAAGTTCGGTCGTTTTTACACCACACTCCGTGTTTCGTCAACGACAGACCAGCTTGAAAAACTCGCAACTTCACGTTTTCTTGCTTAAAGCATTCCTTGCACGCCCATAGTTGGGACAAACCTAACCTGGCAGCATTGTGAAGGCCACGCAGGCCCTAATCGCAGCACGACGACGCTGTCAGGATTTACCTCAACAAAAGTTTTTTTTTTTTTTTTTTTTTTTTTTTTTTTTTTTTTTTTTTTTTTTTTTTTAAGCACTTGGCTTGATTGTCACGGAGAAATCTGAGGCTAGGGTTTTGCTTATATTTCAGCAACTTGATCACTTAGAGACTTCGAGATTTCGCTACATGATTTGCTTAATCTTAATCTTATCCGAGACACAAAAATCGTCAAATTTTGCATTTTTTTTTTTTTTTTTTTTTTTTTTTATCATATGAAAAATCACTTCGTTTTTTTACGCTTAAGAGGATTTTTGAATCTTGTTTCTATCTTAAATAGAACGAAAGATATAATTGTTTTTGTTGCATGCACCTAACTAATGTGTACTTAACTTTAAAACTTTAAACGCGTTTTTCTCCATGATGCAATTTTTCCCGATTTCTTGCATTCAAACTCTTATAAGCCAGGAACCGATAAAGTAATGAAACTTGCAGCATATCTTTTTCAAACAGTTTACTTTAAATTTTATTCGGCGAATTTGAAAAAAACGTTTACTGCAAAAATTATGATTTTTTTTTAAAAAAGTATCTTTGAATTTTTCTTCAAATATTTTTTACTTTTATTGAAACATTATTTTTAAAATCGCCGAATAAAAATTAAAGTTTAGATATTTGTGCGTAATTTACTTTAAAAAATTGAAAATTGATCAAGAATATTTTGAGTTATAGCAATTTAAAGCAACCCCATTTAAAAAAAAAACTAATTAAATTTAAATAAATTTTTTTTTCATATTTATGTTATGATTTTGCTTATTAAATAAATGGTAAATCAGTGCAAAAAATTTCAAAACTCAAAAGTATATAATAAAAAATATTTCAAAATGTGTCTCGGACCCCCTTAAGGTACAACTTCGCGCTGAAAAATTAAAATTCTAAAAAAAAAATATTATTTCGGTTAGGATGGAAAACATCAAATTTCATGTCATTTCCCTATTAAATGTTTGAATATAAAACCCATTGTTACAAATTTTGTTGCCTTGCAACAGCAATGTTAAAACCAATTATAATGAAGATTTTGAATCAAGGCTTCTCTGAAGCAAAGATGAAATGAGCAAGCATAAATCCTAGAGAGGAACAAGAATTAAATTTAAGTGCCAACTGCTTACAGTTTCAGACACGTATATTCGCAACTCCAACGAACTATAGGGGGCACTGAAGTCACTGTCTAATGGCGGAATTGAAAACTAAAACAAACGCACATGGTAACGAAGAAAATGCTAAAAGTGTTGTGATTTTTGTTCGTACGTATGATTTTTTCGCTTTATTCTTTTTAAATTAATTTTCAAAGTCTTGTGGATATTCTGGCCCACGTAGAAAGAAATGAGAATTCAAGAAGCATTACTAAACGTCAAACATTAATGCAAAGTACGTAGTTCATAGTTCTAAGCAGCTATTTCCACGATGTTGAATTCGATATTTATCAATTCTTGATAAAACTAAATAATAATTGTGGCTTGACAAGAATAACAATTAATGCTAGAAAATTTAATATGACATTACAAATTATTACCAAAAGAAGATGATACTTCTTTGCTTTGCTTTGGCTAGCACTTGTTTTCCATTTGTAGCTGAGTTATTTCTCTTGAATTCCCGAATCGGTTCATTTAAAAATTTTCTGTTTCGATTTTTCTAATTTCTGAGTACGATTTAATTGTGTCATGTTATGCAAATCATCAACAAAATTCTCAAGGATATATGGTGGTAGTTTTCTTTTCAGTTGATTGACCATTATTTCCTTTCACTTATCGAATTCTGTAATCTTACTACCATTTTATTCCACTCATGATAAAAATTAAAAATGGTTTAACTAAAAACGCGAAATCTCGCCAAGGCTACTTTGCTCGCACAATACCAAAACTATATAACCCTAAACAAATTTGGCGATACCTTTCAGCTGAGAATAAAAGGAATAAAGTAAATTCTTTCTCGGTTATTCATTTTGTTCTACGATAATATATTCAAGAAAATATTTTGCATACTGTCCATTCCAACTAAATGCTGCTGTAAAATATGGTAAGTTTAATTAATTTAAGATTAAAAAAAAACCCATATTCTTACGAATTCATACAAAACAATAAAAATTTTTACTTTGTATAACGTTATCCAAGTTTGTTAATCCAGTATTTTCGCTTTTACCAATTATTAAGGAAATAATGAAAACTAACATTATTTTGAGAAGCTCGAGAATACTACTAAGTGACGAATTAATTTCTGTAGCTGAAAGCAAACTAAGACACATCGATTGCGTTAATAAATACTCAGAACAAACTGCCTGTGTTTACGTCAACAGACACACGTGGAACGCTTCATTTGCAGTTTTGTAAATCACCGCAAGGTAGCGTATTCGAGCGCTGGAGTTCCGAATAGATTTTTTTAATATGCAATCAGAAATTTACGAACATCAAAGGCGGACAGGAGCATAGCGTGAAAGGTAGTTTTCTCTGCAATGATACCCCACTGGTAGAGAAACGATATTTACAGAGCTCACTTAGGTTTTTCTTAAGTTTCAATTCGGCTGAGTTCGTACCCTTGCGTGCATTTTTCTTAATGTTTGGACGGACAAGTGATACATATTTGCATTGTGTAATAGTATAGCAATATAGTGAATTCCTGTTATAACGAATAATAGTACGACTAAACACTCATTTCGACGACATAAACGTTGAGTCCCGATTTAGTTGTCACCACGTTGCTTGGCATACGTTGCATTGCATTAAGTCGAAATTCCCGTAACAACAAAAAAAAATTTGATCTTACTGTATTCAAATCATAGAGTAAAGAAATTACATAGAGAGGCCACGCTATACTAAGAAATTGAAGCCAGAAGTTGCACCGCTGTATCCCAAGATCCTTAGCTTCTTGAGATACATCTTGATTCAAAACACTCCATTACTGTATCTTAATTGGTTGTTAATTTAAATTTAGATATCGTTGCAAGTTCATGAAGCACGCTTTTGAAATTGCATTAAAACATGAATTAAAATGCAAACCAATCGCCAGCTACTTTATTACGGATCCTTTGCGAGATTGGTTTAATCTATTCTGGCGAAGCGATCATGTTATCATAACCCCGCTCGTCATTGCACTGCTGTATCCCATCATTCCGGCTTCAATTTCGTTTCCTTTTTACCATAGACGGGGCCTCTCTATGTATATTTCATTACTCTATGATTCAAATTAAGTTTTGTTTCGAGAATGCTTAATTATTTTGCAAAAGTTTTGCAAAAGTATATAGGGGCCTTAGGCCAACCTAAGGCCCCTATATATATACGAGCCGCCGCATCAGCTTAAGATCAACCATTTTGGATCGGAGCGCGTGTTTGAGCGGTTGTCTTTTCTGGCGAGTAATCGCGTTTGGCGATTGTTCACTGCGATCGATTAATAGCGGCACGTGAAACGCTTATTAAACAAATATTATTTTCGGCAAATTTGGCGAAATCCGAAACTTTGCTGTGGTAACCCTAGCAGCGCAACAATGAAAAATCCGATCCAAAATGGCTAAACTTAAGCTGATGCGTCGGCCTGTATATATGGCGGCTCTAGGCCAATCACGCGGTGTCGCCGGTAAACTGTTTCCGAACGCAACCGAAGGACACGAATGAATTTCCGAAAATTAAATTAGTGTTTAAGGGGCCACAGTAAATTTCAAACATTTTTTTTTTAATTTAAGTAAATTTTATATTTCTTTGAAATCATAACATACATACTTATTTCGTAATCAATAATTTGTTTTCAAAATTTAAAAATATTGCCTACTTTTTTTTAAAAAACTCAAAAAAATGAGGAAAATTTCAATTTTTTAAAATCCCTAAGGTTTTTTTATTTTTGCACCAATTTAAAAAAAGTTTTTTGCTAAACGATCACTATAATCATCTCTAAAAATCTGTGCATTCATTTGCTTATGGGTTTATTAGAAAATTTTCTGTGATTAATTATGTAAAAAATCGAAGTTTTTTTAAAAAAACAATTTGGTTTTTAAAGGTTTAAGATGCTCTAAACATTTGAGTAATTTATGAAATGCTCCTCCAAAGCACAGTTTTGTCAAATATGTTATCCCAATTGCAAAAAGTATTACTTTATAGCTGTATCTTTAATAGAAAAAAACCCTTAGGGATTCTAATGACATGAAAACACAAAAAAACCATCATCGAGAAAAAGCAGTTTAAAGTTTTTCTTTTGCATAAGAACACATAGCGAGCACGGCCTGAAACCACTCATAACTTTTTAAATATTTGAACTAAAGCGATGAAACTTTTTCCCTGTGTTCAGAATAGTTTTTAGTTTTGAAATAAGCAATAAAAATTTTTTTGATCGTTTCATCATTTTTGAGGTAATGTAACCCCTTAAATGTTTATTCACCTGTCAGCTTGAAATCAACCCTCGCTTAAACTTTGCAATTGGAAGGTTAAAAAAAAACGAGCTGATTTGTGCATCACATGACTTCCTTTTACTCCAATTTAATGTCATTTTCTCATTATTGGCAGTTTTAATGTGATTCAATAGTTTACTCTCTAAATATCACCAACAGTGGCCAAATTGAAAACAGATTTAAAAAAAAAATCGCCAAATTTATCGTTAAGTTGGCGACAAAACTTGGCGACCAAAAGACTGGCAATATATCGCCAAGTGTCCGCCAAATTATAACACCACTTGTGTTTGCATCGAGATTAACAATGATTTCCCCCGAAAAAGGCCGAAAAACCCCTTTTGAAACATCCGAATGCAACCAAAAGGGAAGGTGCACAACTAGACCCCACTAGGAGTCTACGTACCAAATGTCAACTTTCTGGGACATTCCGTTCTTGAGTTATGCGACATACATACACACATACATACGTACATACAGACGTCACGAGGAAACTCGTCGTAATTAACTCGGAGATCGTCAAAATGGATTCTTCAGGTGTCTGTACGTTCCTAGGCACATATCCACGTGTGGTCGGGTTGAAAAAAAAACTCAACATTCATTCGGGGGTGAGCAAAATGGAAATGAAGGCCGATTTTTGAGTGAACAATTTTTTCGCGAATACAATACTTCCTTTTTTTGTAAAAGGAAGTAAAAAGGAGATTGAGGAAGAGAATCAACTGTTTTGGGTTAAGATATGCATCAAATGTCATACTGAACTTCAAGTAGTGGTCTTCTGGTTATGCCACCAACAAATCACCGACAGCTGAAAGAAAGTTATTCTGTATTTAGTTATTCTGCATTTCCTTCCCACTGCACGAACTATTTCGCGCGCGGGAATCCCGCCAACGGGGGGCGAAAGGGCAGCCACGTGGTCAGCCCTTCCATCCCCGATTGCCCTCTCCCGTGTTTGCCCTTCCGCATAACGATCTGTCCGCGGACATTAACGCCATAGCAACGGCAACCAATGGCCGCTTAACCTGGCCAAGGGTTGCCGGAAGAGAAGGTTGGCGACCGGACAGTCCGGGAGAGAAGCCGGATGAAACAGTCCTTGGACATTTCCCATAGGCGGTAGAGGGTTGGGGCCGGGCGGCGGATAGAGTATTATTACTAGAATATGCATTTATTATGGATTAGTGGCACCCGCACGGCTTTGCACGTAGTAGAAAATTAAAAGGTCTTTTGGTTCGCCTGTATATTTACAAATAATGGATGGTGAGTTTTCTCGCCGAATTGGCTTGTCCATGTTACGGTTCCACGTTATGATAACTTCGTCATTGACTCGTCCATCTTATGGTAATTTTGCTCGGGAAAATGTTCTTAAAATTGGAATAGAAAAAGAACAAAATCGAATTTTAAGGAAATCGCTTCGAGGTGCACACTAATTCTGTGCCAAATTTCAGGAAAATCGGCAGAACGGTCTAGGCGCTATGCGTGTCACAGAGATCTTGACATAGAGATCCGGACAGAGAGACTTTCAGCTTTATTATTAGCAAAGAAGATATGACGCCACAAAGTGAGGGGGGGGGACGTTATTCTTCAAAATATTTGGTTTATAAAAATCCATTTTATTTCTCCACATGAAAATAAGACAAATGTAAAGAAATTTTTTTTCACACCACCTTTTTTCGTAGCTTTTTGGATGACAGCAGCATAAATAATCTACAACGGCTTAACAAAAATCAGAAACATCGTGGAATTCCGTTCCACGATGTTGAATTCGAAATTTATGAATTCTCGATGGAACTGCTATTTCATTGTGGCCATATGAACACTATAAATATTTCAGGTAACAAATCCTTTGTTTACCAGTGTTATCAAAAGAGGAAGATGATACTTCTTTGTTTTGTTTGACTAGAAGTGCTCATGGTTTATTTGTAGCTGAGTTATTTCTCAAATTGCCCAATCGGTTAATTTTATTATTTTTTTTTCTACTTTGTACATTTCTAATTTTTGAATTATGATTTAATTTTGTCATGCTATGCAAATCATCAATAAAATTCTCACGGATATATGGTGGTAGTTTTCTTTCTAATTGATCTACCTAAACTTATCGAGTTCTGTAATCTTTCTACCATTTTAATCCACACATGATAAAAAATAAAAATGGTTTTCTAAGGTTTCAATGTAATTTTCAACGTTAGATTTTTTTTTTTTTTTTTTTTTTGAGCAATCACGATTGCTTATTGCTTTTATTTGACTGTTTTGGCTTGCTATCATTTTATTTTCCCACCAGCACCCTCGTCACCGTCGACCGGCTCCTCACGATGCCGCTCCTATAGCGAAAGCCTTCTCCAGGTTGCATTCATGTCCTACACACACGCGCATACATACACAACTACACACACACATACACACGCATAAACCTACACACACATACACAAATACATACAGACACGCATACACAGACACCTACACATACACACAACTACCCACACATTCATGCCTGCACACAGACACATATGCCTACACACGCATACACATACCCCCCACACATACACACATTCATACACACAACTACTCACACACTTATGCCTGCACACAGACAAAAACACACATGCCTACACACATACACAAAGACACATGCCTACACACATACACATACCCCTACACACAAACACACATACCCTCACACACAATCACACACGCCTACATACACACACTCGTGATTGCGAAGTACATAGTTTGAATTCAAGGTGACAAAATTCAAATTAATTTTTCTTTTTTTTTTTTTTTTTTTTGCGGATCCTATCCAAAAAATATATAATTTTTTAATTTTATTGTGAAGTCTATTTTTTTATGGCTGCTCTTGAAGTTTTGGGCCATTTTTTTTAATGCGGTCTTATCCACCGCATGGGGGTGGGTTAGCGTTGTGTATGGTTTAAAACCAAGCATTCTAAGGGAGGTGCTTCCCCCCACGAAACCTCTGAGTGGATTTGTCCAAATGTATTCATTTGTGGCGCCAAAATAAAGAATTACAATTGACTTCCATTCTGCGGATTCGAATCTTTGACATCATTTCGACCCTTCGAAGACGCGTCGTGGAGGGGGGGGGGGGCATTGTGAAGGATAGAATTTCTTTTCCTTTCAAAATAAAGAATGAAAAAAAAAGCTTTTCCCTCGAAGAAATGTTTTTTACAGATTCCAAAACATAAACCGGTTTTAATCGAAGAAATAATGCCTAAAAACTCTCTTCAATTGAAGATTTTTATTTGTCATTTCTTCTTTTTAATAACATCCCGGCTGCATATTCGATGTCTGTCTGTGCAGCAGAAGAAGAAAAAAAATGCAGACGAAAAAATTGTTTTAATTTATCAATCGAAGAATGCGAGGGGTGAGGGGTGGGTGAAACAAAGGGCGGGAAACTGGTGACTCGATCTCAACGTCGTGAATCAAGTTCGAATGAATTTGGAATCAATTAGAAAGAAAAATGAACCCTCTTAATCAATTATCCCCACTCTGTTCTGACCTTTTTTATGTCGGGAGACGACTCTGGGAAAAAAAAAAAAAAAAGAAAAAGAAAAGAGAGAGAACGCGAAATTAATTATTCTCCTATTCTTTAACCGAAAAACGTTACTCCTTTTGAAAATCAGTTGTTTCTGGCGAGGATAGAGTTTTTATCGCCATTTGGCGCAAAGGCGTGGCGAGAAATTTTTCATGGAGGGAGTTTTGTTTAGTTTCGTACACAAATATCCGTCTATGCGGGCAACTCCTTGTAGTGCAATTCCTTGTTCCAGGCTCATTGTAACCTCAGAAAAGCGTTTTCTATTTCTCCTTATTATTGTTATTATTAATAGCTGTGTCGCCCGGCTTTGCTTGATCTACCTCGAAAACAAAAGTTATGTCAAGTGGTGGGTGTTCAACAATCAGGCTCGAACGAAAAAAAAATATCTAAAATTTCCCGACTAATTACGGTAAAATAACCAGAAAGGAAATTTTTTTCAATTCCCCGATTGTAGGAAAAACTTCTAAACAAAAGCCAGAATTTTGTTTGTATATATAGTGGAGAGAAAGAAATGGCAACTGATCTTTCTACTCAACGATTTTCTTCACGTTACAAATTTTAACAAAAGCACTGTTCTACAATGACCGTGATCAACAATGTATTTTTAATTAAAGGCTTACTTACATTTTAGCGCGAGATTAGTTAAAAACAGTTATAAATTGCGTTCTAATTAACTTGGAACATTGAAACAAATTTTATCTGATGCAGAAAAATGAGGGATCTCTATGGATATTTTATTCTACTTTTTGCAAACATTTTTTCGCCCTCAAATTGAAAAAAAAGGCCATTTTCGGGTCGTAAAATTAAAACTCGAACTGTTCGGTACTTTTGGTGTTCGAAAATTCCCCTACGTTCCTTCTCCGGTGCTCGAGTACCTAACGGCCAACTTTGACCGAGATCCGACATAAACTGGATTTGTATAAGAAACATACACACATATCTATTCTTTGTTTTATTTATATACTAGTGGTACCCGCACGGCTTTGCCCGTAGTTGAAAATTAAAAGATCATTCGGTTCGCCTGTATATTTAAAAATAATGGACGACGAATTTCTCGCCAATTGGGTATGTTCATTCGCTCTCCCATTCCACGTCATGATAATTCCGTAATTTACTCGTCCATCTCATGATAATTTTGCTCGGGAAGCGCTCTTAAAATTGGAATAGAAAAAGAACCACATCGAATCTTTGAAACATCGCTTCAAGGTGCACACCCTCATGCTACAAACTAACTTTGTGCCAAATTTCATGAAAATCGGCCGAACGGTCTAGGCGCTATGCGCGTCACAAACATCCTACACACATCCAGACAGAGAAACTTTGTGCTTTATTATTAGTAAAGAAGATTATTTATTTCTTCACCTTCTAACATCCCGGTAATATAATACAATAAGAATAAAATAACATATATTAAACAGTGCTAAATACTACGTATTTATGTGGAGGCTTCATATTAGAACTTGAATGTCATTATCATTCTCTGTTCCCAGGGAGAATTTCTGTCTTTAACGTTCTTCCAGGACAACAAAAGAAAACTGTATCTTTGAACAGATTTTTACAATGTTCCCTAAGTAGCATCCTAATTTGAAATGAAGTTTTTTTTGTGCTCGATATTAATATTTTTCATGCGTAGCGTCTCCAGCATTTCACGTCTCTACCATCGAACCGTTTTGACAGGCTTTCATTACTACTAGAGGAACATGAAAACCTAACTTCTGAACTAACTTTAACTAAAATCTGAAATAGCTTTCAGTTTTAGTAGCTTCTTCTCCAAAAACACAACAGCCTTTTGCAGGCCAAGGCTGACTCTGACCCTATTAGTCAGCACGGCCCTCCATCGGTTGCCTCCCATTAACTTGAGGTCTTTTTCAACATCGTCCAACCTTCGATTTTCTAGAACAATGGTTCCTAACCTTTTTCACGTCGCGACCCCTTTTTCACAAAATCAACAACCTATGTGTCCCCCAGATACATATATGCGTGTGTGTGCGTGCGGCTATTTTACATACTAACTCAATGTGCTTGAGACAAAAAAACTAGAAAGAAAAATGTATAAGCCCAGTAGTTTAGAATGTTATTAAGTACTACTGAATAACTACACCGTTGAAATAGTTTTATAACCATACACAGATAAGACAAATCATAAGTTCAAAAGCAGAATAGAAGGATCAACAGTCGGGGCCCATTCCTTCTGATTCAAGGAACCCCGTAAAATTTGAATGGGCCCCGACTGTTGATCCTTCTATTCTGCTTTTGAACTTATGATTTGTCTTACCTGTGTACGGTTATAAAACTATTTCAACGGTGTGGTTATTCAGTAGTACTTAATAACATTCTAAACTACTGGGCTTATACATTTTTCTTTCTAGTTTTTTTGGTTTTTACGCAGTCGGGTTTCTTGTTTTTGTTTAATAATTTTTTATTTGACACTTTTTAGTTAATTATCATTGACTTAGTTATTATGATTATGATACGGTACATTTCGCAACCTTGTCATTTCATTGAGAGAGTTTGTTTGTATCGTGAGGTCTATTAAGTAACTTGCGGTGGTCTAAACTATTGATAATTACCTCTAGGGACCTAACTCCGCTGAAAGCTACATGTGCTTGACCTTCGGCAAAAATGCGCGAACTTAAGTCAACTACAGCACAACTATATAAACAGCGTGTATAACTCATGATGACGCGAAATAGGAAATGTCCCCTCCCCCGTCTGTCAAATCTTCTCGCAAAACTGGTTCGGGGCTCTTCCCGGAATATTTCTAAAATTAAGTCCTAAAAACGCAATCACAGGACATCTTTCAGGATAAGGATTGAGGTTTTGACTTTAGAGAATCTCTCATCGAAATTAAAGTTCCAAAAACGAAATTTTAGACGTTTTTGGATGATGTTAGATTGAGGTAAATTCGGGACTCTTTCGCGAAAGTTTATAGGAATGGAAGTCCCTAAACCAAAATACAAGATAATCTTAAAGGAAGTTGGGGGATCATGTACTCTGGTTTCTGGTATGGGGGGTGGGGTACGCTGCAACTCCATTGCCCCTCTTCTGGATTCGCCACCCCATTCAAGTATTGATGCTGCTCTAAAATAATACTACTTTTTAACTGCGTATTTTAATTTTTGAACTATGCAATGAAAATTTATAACTCTATACGGATGACCTCACGACCCCTAAGAAATGCTTCACGACCCCCTAGGGAGTCGCGACCCACAGGTTGGGAATTCCTGCTGTAGAAAGTCACTCTTTTGGTAAGGAAAGTATCGGCGTATCTATACAGATGTCTTAGCCACCTAATACTTGAGGCTTTTATAGCTCTCGCCATATTTTTTGTAAATTTCATAGTTGTATAGAATTCTCCAACAATGGGGTGGTTTCCTTCAGTCAAAAAAACTATTTTTAGTCATTGAAATTGATAGAATGAGCGAAAAAAAAAATAACATGGACCCATAAAATATTTAGCAACAGATCTTTTACTCAATGATATTCTTCACGTTAGAAATTATAATGAACGCATTGTTACAGAAAGTTGAGATGAAAAACTGAATAATAATTTGAAGGGAGGAAAGCCTTCAAAAATAGGGATTATATGTCGTAATCTAAGCTTCATAATTAATAGTTTTTAATTGATATCTTCGCTAATTTTTATCGGCGGATTATGTTAAATAGCCAGACATGAAGACGGGAAGATGAGGAATCCATCGATACCTGGTTCGACGGTCAGTTTACTGGTGGTCGGGGGAAGAAGCTTGGACCTACATACATAGATACATACGCTCAGTTTTTATTTATATAAGATTTTAACGTAAACTTCGTTACCCAACATAAAAAAAAAGTTTGTTTCTGAAAATTGCATGATTTTCTTGTTAACATTAAACATTAAAAATTCTTTTAACGTGGGGAGGAGGTACCACAAAGCACCACCCCGGTTAACACAGATCGCCGTGCGAAATCGGAGCATGTCGACTTTCACTGATGACTCATCCTGATATCTTGGGTGTGTGAATGTTGATATTATCCGGCCAGAGTCAACATTTACCATATTTCGGATTTATATATATACATAACATATATATATATATATTAGTGATGTGCCGGATCGTTAAAAAAGTAGATCCAAAAAGTAGATCCGCGGATACGGATCCGGATCTCAAAATGTTTTTGCCCAATTCAACTACCCAATGTAAAATTTATTACGGAAGGTATTCCCGTTACTATAATAACACTGTTTCTTCAACAAAAAAAATGTAATCTACGGCGAAAATATAATAAAGACTATGATTTACTCTTTGAAGAAATCTCCGTTAAAATTGAGGGAGGGTTGGAAGGAACGGGTTAGCGCAGCATTAATGCTTAGATAGAATGTGGAAAATTATTTCTAGTTTGCTCGGTAGATGCAGGATACAGGAGCAAGAATGTAAAGCTGCTACTGGATAGGCTAGAAATAAATTTTCGCATTTTCGCCTTTTATTCCAGCATAAATGCAGCGCTGACCCATTCCACCCAAATTACTCCGACCGACGGAATAACAGAGCCGGGAACACCTTTACAAACACTAAATAGAGACTTTTGTCTCACTTTTTTTTTGAAGGATGCCGAGAAAAACCAAAATGAAGAAAAACAGAAACCCCATATCAATAACAAAAACTAATAATAAACTAAAAATTAAAAAAAAAAGTCTCAGAGGGGCCGTTGGCTTTTGAAATGATACCTTAAAATTTAAATAGGGAATAAAACCTAATTTAAACGGAAGTTAAGAGCCTTTTATTCAATTATATAAAAAAATTTTAGAATAGAAAAGATCCGTTTAAGATCCGTCAAAAAAAGTAACGGATACGGATACAGATCTTTATTTTCCTCCGGATATCCGAAACATCACTAATATATATATGCAGGGCTAGTGGTCAAAGTTTGGCGTGCGTGAACACCAAAATGTCGTTTTGAAGAAGTTGGTTGGGCGAGGTGGATCGAAACTGATCGGTTATTCGGGTCAATGCCGGGGTAGAACCAACAAGCGGACAGGTTACATTTGTTGTGTTCAAACCCGGGTCCTGATTTGCTTGTCTCTGATCGATGGATTCACCCCCCTCCCCCCCCCCCCCCCATCCGAAGGAAGAAGGAATGAAGCTCTCTTTTCCCATTTTAAAGTGGGCGTATTGGAAAAACCCGTCTCTTCCACGATTACAAAAAACTGATACGCGTGTTATTGGTTTTTTTTTTCCCCGCTTTTTCTCCCATTCCTGTTTCGCTGTTCCATCCCTGGCGCTGCTCTTCTCTCCTCCCCCCCCCCCCCCGAAGAGAGTTCGTCTGCAGACTTGTCCGGACATCCCATCGCGAGTAATGGAAATGACTGGTTTATGCGAGACGCTTGTTTTATTTATTTTTTGGTGTGAGGAAACCGAGGGAAAAAAAATCAGCTCTTATACCCACTAAGGGCTACTTGCCGATAAATTTTTCTTTCATTCCGTTCATTATTTCTGGAGATACAGCAGTCACAATGGACGACAAAAAACGTTCTATAGCTCAACCCCCGTTTGAGTTATTGACACCAAAATTGAATCAGCACCTGTTCCTGTTAATGGCAACACATGGACCAAATTTTGTTTGATTCCGCCAGTTACTTCCTGGGGAATAGCAAGCACGCGCAACTCAAAAAACGTCCCATTGCTCCACCCCCCTTGGAGGGATTCGCGCCAAAAACCAATGGGCACAAGTTCACATAGGGGCACATATGTGTACCAAATTTCGTTCGGTTTCATGTGGTAGTTTTTGCTGTAGAGCGGCCACAAAAAACTGGTCACACACAGACGTGACACACACACACACACACACAGACAGACAGACAGACATTTTCCAAAAATAGTCGAAATGGACTCAGCACACCTCAAAACGTTCGAATCCGTCAAAATTCGAAATTCGAAAATTTGCACGAATCCAATACTTTCTTCTATATATTAGATATAGAAGAAAGTAAAAAAAGCCGTTTTTTATGCATAAATAGAGAGACACCTTCGGATGAGATATGTCTGCGTCCAGTGAACGCGGGGAGGCTTATTCTGATGGAGAGAGCAACAGAACATAGCTACGAGCCTTCAGCCGGCTGCGTTATAAAGAGACTACAGTTTCTTCCTTACCATGGAGGTCCACGAATGACGTTATAACGAAGGAAAACGAGCTGATTTGTGCATCACATGACTTCCTTTTACTCCAGTTTAATGTCATTTCCCCATTATTGGCAATTTTAATGCGATTCAATTGTTTACTCTCTAAATATCACCAACAGTGGCCAAATTGAAACCAAATTTTTTAAAAAAATTGCCAAATTTGTCACCAAGTTGGCGACAAAACTTGGCGACCAAAAGATTGGCAATATGTCGCCAAGTGTCCGCCAAATTATAGCACCACTTGAGTTTACGTCGAAATTAACAATGATTTCTACCCAAAAAGGGGCAAAAGCCCCCTTTAGAAACATCCGAATGCAACCAAAATGAGAGGTGCACAACTAGACCTCACTAGGAGTTTACGTGCCAAATTTCAACTTTCCAGGCCATACCGTTCTTGAGTTATGCGACATGCATACGCACATACATGCGAACGTCACGGAAAAACTCGTTGTAATTAACTCGGAGGTCGTCAAAATGGATATTTCGGGTGTCTATACGTTCTTAGGTACTTATCCACGTGTGGTCGGGTTGAAAAGAAACTCAACATTCATTCGGGGGCGAGCAAAATGGAAATTGAGGTCGATTTTTCAGTGAAAATTTTTTATAATACAATATACTTCCTTTTTCGTAAATGGAAGCAAAAAAAAAAAAGAAAAAGAAAAGATCGCGAAAACATGTATTAAGCAGACATATATAGGTTTATTTCACGGAAAACGGTCATTTTGTACCGCACGTGATTCCTCATATATTTAATCCACAACATCAATTTAAAAGGGTAATGAACACTATCTTGTTGCTTAAGGAATCAAAAACGTAATCGTGGTTTCTTAAGCAAAAAATGTGTTCATTACTTTTTAAAATGTATTACTTTTAATTAAATCGTCGACAATGCTGTATTAATAGAACAAAAACATTGACTCATAAATACAGCAAAGACAAGAGGTCGACTTCAGATGTACCGCACGTGACACACATGCAAAAAAAAAAAGTTACATTTTTACAAACTTATTCAGGAGAAATATAACTGCTTCAGGAGTACCTCTGCACCAAACGTAAGGAGTAGAAATGGGCTCACTCATGTTTCATTGAAATATTAAGGGGTCTAAGGACCCTTTACCTTCAAAATTTTCGACTTTCTGGAAATAATGTACAGTGGCTCCCAAAAGTGTTCGTACACCTACGACTTTCACTGAAATAGGACCCACTCCATTGGTTAGAATTAATATTTCGGAATAGGTATTTAATTATAAGATCTATGATCAATTTTCAACAAAACTACGTGACATTTTTTTAAAAAAATATTAAAACTTAATTTTTTTTAAATAAAAAACCAAAAACTGTCGGAAATTTTATGTCACAAAAGTCTTCGTACACTTTAAAAAATGTCTATATATTATTGAATAATCTAACTTTTGATTAAGTTACCATTTAGTAGAATATCATGCAGTATCAACAACACCTTTTAAACGTCTTGGAATATATTTGATTTTTTTTTTTTTGTGTCTTTTTTTTTTTTTTTTTTTTTTTTTTTTGCGTAATTTCTGAGTAAGTGTTCAACCACACTTCGAGTTTTACTGTTTCTAGCTTTATTTTCGTTTCAAAGCCATATTTTCGTAATCTAGACTTCAGATATTTCTAAATATGTTACATTAAGTTCAAATCTGGAGATTGAGGGGATATTTTCTAAACTTTAGGACAATTTTTGAGGCACTAGACGCAAACGTTGAAAACCGTGTGCTTCTTATCGTTATCTTGATAAAAAAAACAAAGTTGTTTCCGATAACCAAATTTTTGGCTAATAGTTTAAAATTGGTTTTTAAAACATTTAAACGAATAACATTGATCATTATTTCATCAAAAAATTCCGAACTACCAAGTCCTAATGCTGATATGCACCCTCGCACAAGAACACCATCACCGTCCTGATTAACCGGTCCAACTAAGTTCTTAAGATTAAGTTCCTAATTTTTTCTTCTACTTACAATTACACAATAATTTTACCAAAAATGTTGAATTTATTTTTATCTGAAAGTAAGACGTAATTTCCAACATTTCGAGCTTATTTATCATTGATTTTGTGACGAAAAACGTAAGGTTTTTCTCACGGCCAAGAAAATTTCTGTAGGAAGTGGTCCCATTTAATCGAGCTAATCAGAGAACTTGGCTGACAATTTTAGGGGAAAATTAAATGTAAAAATTTTCATTCAACTGTGCAGAAAGTTTTACAGTACTCAAATGTGTATTTTTCATAAAATTTTTAACTGTATATCTCCTATCACGCTTTGTCCACTTTGCCGATTGACCTTTTCTTACCTTATTTTCGGTCCAATTCTTTTCTTTAAAGCATTTTATCAAGCACTTTACTATATAGAATGGAATAAAATAACTAATTTAGAGACATTTCAAACCAATTTAGCGTTACTATGAGGAAGAAATTCAAATTTCGAATGATGTTTGTGGTTGTTTACGAATACCAGCCATTTTAAAGTAATAAGCACAATATTAAGGAATAAATTAACAAAAAATTCAAGCCAAATGATTTTTAAGGGTCAACACAATGCAAAAATAATTTTAAAAAATGACATATGATAGTTTTAATCACGAATTCATTCGAAAATATTTGAGTGTACGATGACTTTTGTGGCGTATTATTCCTCTGTCTTTTCGTTTTTTGACTCATTTCAAAAAGAAGATCCGTCAGTATTTAAAAAAAAAACTGCAGTGTTTTATTGAGAATGACATAGGAATGATGTAAAAAAATATTGGACTTCATATTTGAATTCAGTTTCGCGTTATTTTGGTTTTACTAAAAAATTTCAAATTGTACGAACACTTTTGGGAGCCACTGTATGTCATGCATAGTTTAATTATGAACAATGTGATTGATACCTTATTTATTACCATACGTCAAAAGCTTTTCAAGTTATCCTAAAAATGCGTAAACTTTCCCCATAGAGATTTACCTTTTTCTCAGGTGCGGTTTCTCGTTTTGCGTGCGTGTTTCTTATGTATTTCCATAAAACTTTTCATGCATATTTGTCTGATTTATCTTTATGATCTGAACCTAAATTGTAACTAAAAAATTAAAGTTAATATTAAAAATATATATATTTTTTCACCCAAAATTTTGGAAAATGTTGACATTAACTTATAAAATTTCAAAATAAATTAAAATTTTAAAATATATATATAAATTTAGGTTCAGATCATAAAAATAAAACAGACAAACATGTCTTAAAAGTTTTACGGAAATATATTAGAAACTTTTTGAGATATCACGCACGCAAAATGAGAAACCTGAAAAAACGCAACCTGAGAAAATGAGGCTTAAACAGCTGCTGTTAACATAAATCTCAATGGGGAATGTTTACGCATTTTTTTTGGATAGCTTGAAAAGTTTTTTTGCGTGTGGCAATAAATAAGATATCAAACTGTTCAAAATTGAATAATGCATAACATTTATTTTTTCCAGAAAGTCAAAACTTTTGAAGGTTAAGGGTCCTTAGACCCCCTTAAGGTCTAAACAAGATGTTGGTGAAATGACAGAGTCTGACTATCCTTTCACCAACATCTTGTCGGTGAAACTGGTGTGACTGATAATTCACCGTCACGCAAGTCACGGTGAAATGTCCCATCAGGTTGAAAGTGATCCCAAAAATGGCGGTCCCAACAGTCTGGGTTATCTTATCCCCGAGTCTGAGTTCTCGGCATCTAACGGAACACCAACCTGTGTCTGGTAGCTGACCTTTCTCTAACGGACGCCTTGACCTTTCTGGAGGGAAGACTTTCACTCGGATCCGGTTGGAAGAGTCAGATTATATCTACCCCTTCATTTCCGTGTTTCTTTCATTTGTTGACACGCCTTCATTACCGTTGTATTATCATGGTCGGAATACGGAAAAGTAGGTTCGTTCGGATCTGTTCTAACTTCAGAATAATCCTGGAGTCGCTCTTTGGGAGAAAGTGCTCCACCGATCCCTTCAGATGGGGTTTTGGGGGGTGGAAACACACCACAGAGCCATCGGTTTTAAGATAAAATGCAAATTCTAATACAGTAGTTTATGCATATGAAAGGGCTGTTTTGATGAAAAAAAATCCCTTCAGAAGGTATTTTTGATCAAAAAACTCCCTCCAGAATGTATTATCAAACAAAAAATCCCCTTTAGAAGGTATTTTTGATCAAATAATCCCCTTCAGATGGTTCTTAGATCAAAAACCCCCTCCAGAAGGTATTTTTATTTAAAAAAAAAAACCTCCAGAAGGAATTTTTCATCAAAAAACCCCCTCCAGAAGGTATTTTTGGTCAAAAAAATCCATTCACAAGGTATTTTTGATCAAAAAATTCGCTTCAGAAAGGATTTTTGATTAAATAATCCCCTTCAGATGGTTTTTGGATCAAAAACCCCCTCCAGAAGGTGTTTTTGATTTTAAAAAACCCTCCAGAAGGTATGTTTGATCAAAAAAAAAAAAACCCCTCCAGAATGTATATTCAATCAAAAAATCCCCTTCAGAAGGTATTTCTGATCAAATAATCCCTTTCAGATGGTTTTTAGATCAAAAACCACCTCCAGAAGGTATTTGTATTTAAAAAAAAGAACCTCCAAAAGGTATTTTTGTTTTAAAAAAAACCCTCCAGAATGTATATTCAATCAAAAAATCCCCTTCAGAAGGTATTTCTGATCAAATAATCCCTTTCAGATGGTTTTTAGATCAAAAACCCCCTCCAGAAGGTATTTTTATCTTTAAAAAAAAACCCTCCAAAAGGAATTTTTCATCAAAAAAAACCCTGCAGAAGGTTTTTTGATCAAAAAAATCCCTTCAGAAGATATTTTTGATTTAAAAGAACCCTCCAGAAGGTATTTTTGATCAAAAAACCCCCTCCAGAAGGTATTTTTGATCAAAAAACCCCCTCCAGAAGGTATCTCTGGCTGTGCTAGTGGTGTGTGTATGCATACCAAGGCTGCGGAGTAGGAGTTATAATGACCCCGACTTCGACTCTTGAAATTTTAAACCTTCGACTTTCCCGACTCCTTCCCCTTAAAATCAGTTCGACTCCTCAGCCCCAGTTATACTCCTTAAAGTGGTGGTTTCCAATGTGTGGGGGCTTATCGAATATTATTTTTGTGAGAAGGGGACACGCAACTGTTGCGAGAACTTTTGACCAAAAAAAGGAAGACAAGTTGCTGACAGAAGAAAAGAATCGGCAAAACGTCATACATAGAGCAGCGATATATTTTCAGTGACATCCCTAGTGCAGTTTCGCATCGAAGAGAGCACAAGTGCCTCCATCTGGTGGAAACTGAGCCATTGACATCCGCGCCTTAGTGGTGGCACGTGAAAGACTGGATGCCATATCGAGGAATCGCACTAGGTCTAAAAAAAAAGGCTGAGGCATTTGACGCAGCCCCATTAGAAATAATATATATATATATATATATATATATATATATATATATATATATATATATATATATATATATATATATATTCAACGACACCACGATTAAAGAAAATGCGCGCTAAGAAACAAGCCGACCCCTCGCATTAATATTGTATTGTTAATTCATGCGCGCTGTTATCTTAAGCATCTATTTTTCTGTCATTTTGTACAATTTGTTAAATGTAGTAACACTACCAACACGTATATCCTCATATATATAATAGCCAATGATCGAGTAACGCGCGAGTTTTAACAATGAAACTCCGCTCCACGGCATGATCATTTGATAATGTACTTTGGTAAAGTATTGCATGTAGGAAATTGACGCTATCTACTGGAGTTCAGGGTTAATTCGAGGTGTTAGGGTTAAAAAGTCAACTATCAAACTATCACTAAACAGGAAATAGTTTCGTACAAATGTAGAAGCCGTTTTCACCCGTCATACCCTGAGGGGCGACTTTCTAATTACAGTATAATAATCTGGCAACAAATAACTAACATGTTTTTGTGCATTAAAAATACTTCGTAAAAAATACAGTACTGTTTTCCTAACCCATTAACCTTAGCACCGAGATAGCATATATGAAATCAGATGATTACGAAAATGAAGGGTTTATAGGGAAGTTGCAACCTATTAAATGTTCATATTTTGGCTATTGGATATTGTTAATTGACCCTCAAAACTAAAAAATTCACCATCGCCGAATTTTAAAACACCGTGGTTGATTTTTAATGAATTTTTAAAAATCCACGCGCAAAAGTACGCGCTTCCGAAACGTCACGAGCCTACGTCACGGGGCGCGAATGGGCAGCCTTCCGCCGAAGATCCCTTGTTTTCGCTACGGACATTTTGAGCTCGCTGATATTTTTATTTTTTAGAAATTCAATAATCCTTTTGAACACACTATGGAGACCGGATTCGTTAAAGCACAATCTAAATAATCTTTCTCATGTAACATCAATGATGATATTCGAACATTTCCGAGAGGATGAGAGGTTTAATGTTCCAGAAACGCGAGGAGTTAAATGCGAGGAGATAAGCCTTTTACGTTCCGTCTTCGAAGTCGAATGCGTGGCCTTCGGCTTCTCCCCTATCGGAAGAGCGCATGACGTCACTTCCTATGCCAGTTGACGTCACAAGCGCTTGAACTTTAAAAATTAATTTAAAAAAAACTACTTATCGTATCGCAAAATTTTTTTCACCTATGATGTTCATACATGTTACTCTATCATATAAAAATAGAATTGAAAAATCGAAAACTTCCCTATTTTTCAATCCGTTTTTTTGCGGAGCCGTAGCGGGGATTTACGGAGTAGAAAAGTGTGTCGTAAACGCGGCTTCTGCGGTCGACCCAGTTGCAACCGCTCCCACCGCTGTCTCGGCGTGGTTAGAGAGATCGCGTGGTATTTCTTGGCCAATCCGATCCTGTTTCCAGATTTGCACTCTTTGTGATTGGAGCATCGTCTGCTGCCGAACTACAACTGCCACGATTGTTCGGAAACACAAATGTTCTAACGGGCTCACCAGAAAAATTCCATCGTTATCATAACCGCCCCACCGCGCGGTGCGACTGAGAAGGCGTTTCCGAACACAGCCTGAGGTTGTGGTTCTGCTCCATGATAACGCGCGTCCGCACATCTCCACGGTCACCCATGTGGCACTGGCCAAGTTCAAAAACTTAGCAGCTTGACCATCCACCCTGCAGCCCGGACATGTCGCTCTGCGTTCAGGCTCATCATTTCGCTTTTTCCATCGGGGGGGGGGGGGATGGTATTGAATTAATGGAAATTATATCGAGAAACAACAACAGCCGTGCCAACTTCCAACAATTTTATGTAATTACATAAAATTCTCAAAACCAGAGAGTGTCTACTGCCCCCTCCTGACCCCCCTAAATAACGGGCCTGCCTGCGATTTCCATATGCTTGGTCCTTTGAAAAAGGATCAGAAAGGTCAAGCACTTTAACTCGGACGGCGAACTCAAGGACTTTGAAATCACACCCACAAAAGTTCTTGGAACAAGGAAACCTTCGGCAGGGCCTGATTACCGCAGGCCTACTAGACCTAGGGCCCCATCATCTTCAGGGGCCCCGATTTTTTAAAAACTTATATCACATAGCATTAAAAAATCATGCATTTTTGTAAAAATAATGAAAATTAATGATTTATTAATTGAAAACATACCTCTAAAATATTGTTAAACATTATTTTGCATTGACTTCTTTATCTTCTTTACTAATAATAAAGCAGTAAGTCTCTCTGTCCGGAGGATGTCCGTAGGATGTCTGTGACGCGCATAGCGCTTAAACCGTTCGGCCGATTTTCATGAAATTTGGCACAAAGTTAGCATGTAGCATGGGGGTGTGCACCTCGAAGCGATTTTTCGAAAATTCGATGTGGTTCTTTTTTTATTCCAATTTTAAGAAAAAAAACTATCATAAATTACGAAATTATCATAACGTGGAACCGTAACATGGGCACAAGCCAATTGGCGAGATACGAAATTATCATAACGTGGAACTGTAACGTCGGTACAAGCCAATTGGCGAGAAAATTCACCATACATTATTTGTAAATATACAAGCGAACCAAAAGACCTTTAATTTTTCTATTACGGGCGAAGCCGTGCGGGTGCCACTAGTATGGAATAAAATATATCATATGTAAGGGAGGAGAAATTCCGAAGTTGTAGTCAGTGGCGGACTGGCCCGCCGACCCATCGGCCCGCATGTCGAAGGGTCCTCCCGCTTGTGCGCCCTCGAACCTGTGCACCTTCAATTTTTTGTCATTATTTTTAATCTTATTTAATTTATTATTTTTTCTTTTTTTTCGTGCTCTCAAACCTGTGCACCTATTTTTTTCCCTCTCCTCAAACCTTTGCGTCTGCGTTGTTTTTTTTTGGGGGGGGGGAGTTGCCCTCGAACCTGTGTGCCTTTTCGAGGCAAGGTTGGCGCCCTCTTGGAGAATCCAGTCCGCCCCTGGTTGTAATCCTCATCCTACAAACCTGTGCAATATGCACCTAAAAGAAGAAGGTTTAATATGTAATTCATCTTCAGTACGAGTTCCACCATACCAGAGTTTTTTTTTTTTTTTTGTTCTCAATGGTGGGCTTCGTAAAACTGCTTTTCTTTAGTCTAGTGCGTTTTAAAATGAGTCACAGTAATTTTGAACAATGTTGCGCCTTCAGACTTAACTTCAGATGTGGACAAAGTAAAATGGATTTTTTTTTAAACTTAAACACCCCTACGGAGACAGTATTTTTTCAACAGCCCGGAAGTTTCTGTGGTTTAAGGCATTCTTGGAAGAAAGTGGCTCATTCGTCCCCTTATTCACCTGAGTTGTGACTTTTTCCTCCTTTCCGAAACTGAGAAGTAACCTCAAAGTATATCACTTTGGGACTATAATGTTGGTCAATAATTTGGGACTTTCAAATATACTGTAACCACCCAGCCCATGATATGAGCAGGGACGTTCACAGAAATTTTGCGGCCCGTCACAACTAACGTTTCCGAGCCCCCTTTCGATATTGTTTACCCCTAAATTTCACCCCTAGTTACTAATAATAAAGCTGAAAGTCTCTCTGTCCGGAGGATGTCTGGATGTCTGTGACGCGCATAGCGCCTAAACCGTTCGGACGATTTTCATGAAATTTGGCACAAAGTTAGTATGTAGCATGGGGGTGTGCACCTCGAAGCGATTTTTCGAAAATTCGATGTGGTTCTTTTTCTATTCCAATTTTAAGAACAAAAAAATACCATAAGATGGACGAGTAAATTACGAAATGATCATACCGTGGAACCGTAACATGGGCAGAAGCCAATTGGCGAGATACGAAATGATCATAACGTGGAACCGTAAGATGGGTACAAGCCAACTGGCGAGAAAATTCACCATACAAATATACGGGCGAACCAAAAGACCTTTTGATTTTTCTATTACGGGCAAAGCCGTGCGGGTATCACTAGTAAGGTAATAGAATAGAGGGGGGGGCCTCCAAAGCATTGTGGGCCTTGGGACTCACATTTAGTTAGTCGGACCCTGACCTTCGGTGAGTCAATCAGTGGGATCGTGGTTTGAATCAAGTCCTCCTTTGGACCCACACAGTGGCGCACACAAGGTAGGGGTCCAGGGGGTCCGGACCCCTCCCATAGCTCTTGCATTTTTCTTATTTCAACTGATTATGATTCTATGTACTTTATGCACAAAATATTTCCAAACAAAGAAAACAAGAATTTCAGTTCTAATAATAGGGAAAAAAATCCTCTTGTTAAAAGATTTTTTTAGAAAATGTGTACATTTTTTGTAACGAATTGCACAAGCGAGAGATCTTTCTCGACTTTGAGAAGGCTAAAAACATACTTAAATAGTACTATGTATATTGAACGTTTAATGTGTTTTTGTACTGCAGAATTCAAGCAATGTCACCATCACACACTGCGGAAGTTATAAATAAAATCGAAAAATGAACTAGAAAACTAAATTTTATTCTACGGTGTTTTGTAAACCTAAAGAGGCAAACTATGGGTGGCTGTAAAGGAAAACAGAGTAATAATAATGTTTTTAGCTTTGTAATTACAGGTTAAAATGATATTTTTCTTGTTCTTCAGACTTGATGCTTCTTATACTTGAATTTGGGCATCTGTTTTCATTTATGAACAATGATAAAAGTAAATACATTGCATAAATTCGTTTGCTTTCTGGTAATTTAAGTATGTTATTAATATTTTTTTATTAATTAGTGCTAATTATTTATTCAATAATTTCTTTTTTACTGTTTTTGTTCTCAAGAATCAATAAAATCAAGTCAATATGTTTGACGGCATATTGTGGTATGATATGAAAATGGGACTTTTAACTATGGACCCTCCCCTTGCAAAATTTCTGTGTGTGCCACTGGACCCACAGTATCGTTTGGTGCCTTTTCATTCGAACAACCTTGTATAGTCACGTGTGGCATGCGTCAGTTTTCATCGTCGTGGAAGGAGTTCGACCCTCCACGTAGCACCTCCCCCCCTCCTCCCTATGCCCTGCCGCCGAGGCGATGCCTCCCCTTCGTGCCCAAAAATGGCTGTCACGTGTTCGCACGAGGCCCTTTGACCCTCTCGATGCCAGAGCCCGAATTAAAAACCCATCAGTGACCTTTTTTTCTTCACTACACCTGACGATGAAACGGGTTCTCCGAACGGCATAAAAAAAAAAATCTGCTGCCTCGAGAGCCCTTCTTTTCAGAGACATCTTCCTCTTCGCAGAAACGTGCGCCCCCCCCCTTCCCCTTTAGCTGGTGTAGCCTTGAAAATCTGTACCGCTCTGTAGCTCCAATTTTGGTTTTCGTACGCGCCTTCGAACACAAAAGCAAAGAGAGAAGAAACGGAAATTAAAAACAGAAAAAATTATATTAATTTGAATTTTTGGCATCTTGAATTCAAATTATTTTTTTCGCAATCACGAGCGTGTGTGTGTGTGTATGTATGCGCGTGTGTGTTTGTGTAGGCGCATGTGTGTGGGTGCGTGTGTGTGAGTGTATGTATGCATGTGTGTGAGTGTTGTGTATGCAGTGCTGTGCGTGTAGGCGTTCGTGTGTGTGTGTGTGTGTGTGTGTAGGCGTTCGTGTGTGTGTATGTAGGCTTTGTGTTTGTGTGCCGGCATGAGTGTGTGTATGTGTGTGTAGGTGTGTGCATGTATGCGTGTGTGTGTGTAGGATATGGACGCAACCTGGACACGGTTTTCGCTAGAGGAGCAGCATCGTGAGGAGCCTATCGACGGTGATGCTGCAGAGGAGCTGCAGTCAAGTGAGAGCAATAAGCAATCGTGATTGCTCAAAAAAAATGGAAAAGACGACAGGTTGGAAGAGGTGAAAAGAAAAATCAAGGCGTTGGAGTCGGGAGTCCGAGATATAAAACTCCAAGAGTAAGAGTCGATCATTTTCCCTCAAAGTCTACAACCCTGAAAGCGCTTAGAAAAAAAATGACACTATTTTGTGATTAACAATCAAGATTCGTTTGCTAAATATTTAAAACTAGAAAATCGCCCGTCTAGGTAAGACGGGTGCAAATTGCTTTTACATTTGAACGAAGCCATTGCCTGTTTGGTGGAAGTTTGATGGTTGAGTACTTCCTTTTTACTTCCTTTTACAAAAAAGGAAGTACAGTCGACTCCCGCTACAACGCGATCCGATTTACGCGAAAAGGCTATAACGCGACTTTTTCAGGAGCAACAAATTTTAGAGCTAAAGCGAATTTCTCGCTCCCAGCACGAAAATATTTGGAAAGGAGTGTGATGCAATGTTTAGTAATCAATAACAAAGCGTTTCGGTTTTGTCATTGACTATTTCGGTGTTCGTGAATGTACTTTCATGCTTTCAGCATCCCTGACTACGCAAGTTACCACGCACCACACTATAAACATAGCTTTATTAGTGTGTATATATCACCACTCCTCATTTTTCATTTATTTATTCCAAAAGTGAAAGGTAGTGGGAAAATTGCGACAATTTAAGAAAAGGTAAACATTCTTGATACACTTGAACAACTAGAAAATGGGTCAAAGGTAGCACGACAATAGGGAAGTTTTCGATTTTTCAATTTTATTTTTATATGATAGAGTAACATGTATGAACACCATAGGTGAAAAAAGTTTTGCGATACGATAAGTAGTTTTTTTAAAATTAATTTTTAAAGTTCAAGCTCTTGTGACGTCAAATGGCATAGGAAGTGACGTCATCCCCTCTTCTGATAGGGGAGAAGCGAAGGTCACGCATTCGACTTCGAAGACGAAACGTAAAAGGCTTTCTCCTCGCATTTAACTCCTCGCGTTTCTGGAACATTAAACCTCTCATCCTCTCGAAAATATTCGAATATCTCATTGGTGTTACTTGAGGAAGATTACTTAGATTGTGCTTCAACGAATCCGGCCTCCATAGTGTGTTCGAAAGGATGATTGAATTTCTAAAAAATAAAAATATCAGCGCGCTCAAAATGTCCCTAGCGAAAACAAGGGATGTTCGGCGGAAGGCTGCCCATTCGCGCCCTGTGACGTAGGCTGGTGACGTTTCAGAAGCGCGCACTTTTGCGTGTGGATTTTTAAAAATTCATTAAAAATCAAGCACGGTGTTTTAAAATTCGGCGATGGTGAATTTTTTAGTTTTGAGGGTCAATTAACAATATCCAATAGCCAAAATATGAACATTTGATAGGTTGCAACTTCCCTATTAGGTTTGAGTAAATCTTTCCTACATATTATTAAAAGTCAAGAGAAGGCAATCCGTATAAGTCCAGGCCTTAGTTTTATTATGAAGCTCGCAGAGTAATGTTTAAGCAAAATGCAAACAATATGAAATTGGAATCTGCTCTTGTATTGTAGATTATAGAGACCCTGAAAGAGGGGTGTTATCATAGATGTAAATGTCATAAAAGTAAATGCGAAGCTATTGTATTTAAAAATATTGTTACAAATCCTGTAAATAGTAAATATTGTAGTAACGTAACCTGTAAATAGTTTCCCGTAATGAATATACAACCCCTTTTCATATGGCTAAAGTATACGATCCCCTATTTCCTTTTTGTTCATTGATAAAATTTGATAACGGTCTACTATTTTCCAGAAGCGTGTGGAATATTTGAGAGATTTCTTTTCGGTGTGTATATAAACCGTTACGCTGGATAAAGAGTTTAGTTTCGATTGAGATTTCGAACTGAGAGCGTATTTGCTCTGTTTATTGCGAGGCATTTCGCTGTGTTGTTTTCGTACTTGGAAATAAATACGTGTGTAACCGTTGAGTTTACGGTGTTGAGTGATATTTGCTCAATTGCTGATGATTATTTTAGCAGTTGTTAACGATTTCTCCTGTACATAGTGTAAATAAAGCTCCTGTGTTTTTATCAAGAACTGTGTCTTCATTTCAAGAAAGGTGAAGTCGCGCCGGATCCGTTACAATATATTAGAATAACGATCAGATTGCGCAGCATAAATCATCATCTTCAATTTTTAAGTTATAAATGTAACTTATTGTATCTACTCTAACAGTGCAGTGTTTTATTATTACTACATACTTTACGTACCGTATTGTTTTTTATTTTTCTGTTTCTCTTTCTCATTGATCATTGGTTCTGTGCATCGTAGCAGTATTTTATGCTGAATAATGCAGGGTTTTTTTTTTTAAATTGCATTAAAAAAATTCAGCTCTTTATGTAAGAAACGGTAATATAGCGGTAATAGTTGAAAAATTGCCTAAAACAGTTTAAAAGGTGTTTAAAAATGTCTAGAGTGATTGGGGATGTTAATTAAAAAATCATGTACACAACAATTTCCTATAACGCGAAATTTCGACTTACGCGAGCAGTCTTGGAACGCATCACTCGCGTAGGTCGGGATCCGACTGTAAGATGTATACAGTACAGAACATCTGTACTGTACAATCTTGTACATATGCGTCCTCCTCTGGACCCACAGTATCGTTTGGTGCCTTTTCATTTGAACAACCTTGTGTATAGTCACGAGTGGCATGCGTCAGTTTTCATCGTCGTGGAAGGAGTTCAGCCCCCCACATAGCACCTCCCCCCCTCCCTATGCTCTGCCGCCGAGGCGATGCCTCCCCTTTGTGAATTAATTAGTTTACCGAATAGTATTATTTTGTACATATTCGGTATGAATGTACCGAAGTATGAATACATTCATACTTCGATGTATTCGCGAAAAAATTTTCACTCAAAAATCGGCCTTCATTTCCATTTTGCTCACCCCCGAATGAATGTTGAGTTTATTTTTCGACCCGACCACACGTGGATATATGCCTAGGACCGTACAGACACCCGAAATATCCATTTTGACGATCCCCCGAGTTAATTACAACGCGTTTTCTCGTTACGTCTGTATGTATGTGCGTATGTATGTCGCATAACTCAAGAACGGAATGTCCTAGAAAATTGAAATTTGGTACTTAGACTCCTAGTGGGGTCTCGTTGTGCACCTCTTTTTTTGGTTGCATTCGGATGCTCCTAAGGGGGGTCTTTTGTCCCTTTTTTGGGGGGAAATCATTGTTAATTTCGATGTAAACTCAAGTGGTGTTATAATTTGGAGAAGATTTGGCGATATATCGCCCGTTTTTTTTTTGGTCGCCAAGTTTTGTCGCCAACTTGGCGACAAATTTGGCAATTTTTTTTTTAAATCTGGTTTTAATTTGGCCGCTGTTGGTGATATTTAGAGAGTAAACTATTGAATCACATTAAAACTGCCAATAATGGAAAATATGACATTAAATTGGAGTAAAAGGAAGTCATGTGGATGCACACATCAGCTCGTTTGTAAAAGGAAGTCATGTGATGCACACATCAGCTCGTTTGTAAAAGGAAGTAATAACTGATTAAGATAAATAAATACCTTTGTGCTGAACAGTAAAGTAAGACAAAACAACGTTAGAAGAAGCACAAATTTGTAAGTTACAGCAGACACGTGTTTCGGCGTTACAGGGAACGCCTTTTTCAATGCAAAAAATAATGAGCTTATGGATGAAAAGACATCCGACAAAAGCCAAGAACAGATAAGCATGCAGCTTAAAAGATAAAAAACAGCGGATTAGCCAAACACCAATGACAAAGTTATAAACCGATCAGGAACCAATAGGAATGCAAGCAAAGGCCAAGAGCTTTCTCTTAGGTACGAACCCAGAAGGAAAGAATTCATTGGACAAAGATTAAGCCGAAGCTTAAACAAAAAGAAAAGAAATTGTCAGTAACCGTGAACCGCAAGAAAGGAAAAGCTGAATGGAAAACCATGAAATAAAATAAACAGAAACAAAAAATATTCGAAAAAAGGAAAAATAAAAATAAATAGAAGAAAATTAGGGGGGGAGCAGGGGCGTAGCTAAGGGGGGGTTTTGGGGACAAACCCCCCCCCCCCCGAAAAGTTAGTCTCAAAAAAAAGAGAAAAAGAAAAGAGAAAGAAAAAAAAAAGAAGAAAGGGGAAAAATTCCAAGCGATTACACACATATATATATACATATATATATATATATATTATATATAATATATATATATATATATATATATATATATATATATATATATATATATATATAAAAGAAGTAACCCCCCCCCCCGAAAGTCGGGTCTAGCTACGCCACTGGGGGGGAGTGTCAATCAAGACAAAAAGGTAAATATAAACAAAGGAAGATCGATAAAAATGAATAGGAAAAAAAAGGGGGGGGGAATGGGGAAAGGACAGTATTAAAGATATGGGAGCCAAATGTTAGAAAAATATGGCACTGAGATCGTTAACTAAGTTAGAATAGTTCCTCAAAATATGAAAGGGCCGAAACACGTGTCTGCTGTAATTTACAAATTTGTGCTTCTTCTGACGTTGTTTTGTCTTACTTTAATAACTGATTGTTTACCGGACATGAAAGGAAAACATTCATACTACCGTATGGCATCCGTAAAGAAGTATTGTACACTCATCGAACAAGGAAAATGGAATGAACATCATAAAAGCGCGCCGATTTCAGACAACGGAAGTTGAATTCATTACTGTGAAGAAAATGATTTAAAACTTAGTTAAAAAAAATCACTGCTTTGAAATTCTTTTCTTACCCTACTCTCTTTAATGCCTACCATTTTGCGTGGTAAACTACGTCTCTATCTTTACTAATAATAAAGCTGAAAGTCTCTCTGTCCGGAGGATGTCTGGATGTCTGTAGGATGTCTGTGACGCGCATAGCGCCTAGACCGTTCGGCCGATTTTCATGAAATTTGGCACAAAGTTAGTATGTAGCATGGGGGTGTGCACCTCGAAGCGATTTTTCGAAAATTCGACGTGGTTCTTTTTCTATTCCAATTTTAAGAAAAAAAAAATATCATAAGATGAACGAATAAATTACGAAATTATCATAACGTGGAACCGTAACATGGGCACAAGCCCATTGGCGAGATACGAAATTATCATAACGTGGAACCGTAACGTGGGCACAAGCCAATTGGCGAGAAAATTCACTACACATCATTTGTAAATATACAGGCGAACCAAAAGACCTCTTAATTTGCTATTACGGGCGAAGCCGTGCGGGTACCACTAGTGAAAAATAAATGTACTTAGTTAATATCTCTTATTTAGTCATTGTATGTCATTATTTGTTGCAAGAATTGTATCTAGATCTTCAGCCATTGTCGAGCAGTTTATTAAAACTTCATAGTCGTGCCTTCGGATTTTTTTAAGATCTACTGTAGTTGGTTCTAACCAATGAATTGAAACTTTCTTACTATAAAAAGAGTAGCTTTAATTATTTCCTACGCTTGGTATTTCGTTAGACTCGCTTCCGCTGCTTCGCCGCTAGACAGCCATACTTCTTTCAAGGTCAAGCTTTGTCCTTGAAAGTTTCTGTTGTGACTTCGTGCTTTTCGAAAACCTTTTTCGTTCATATCTTTTCGTCTAATGATCGGGATGATGTGCTCGGAGCGAAGCGCACAGGGGGCGGAGCCATCTACTTTCCGTAAAGCGGCTGAAAAAAGGTTTAATAGTTTTCCCAACGGTTGAACCGGTTGGGTGTGGCCCGAGAGACAGCTGCATCTTTTTTTTTTAATCTAGACCAGGAGACGAGCAACCCCTGATCCAGGTTTTGATTTGGATTGAGAGGGCTTAGTACGTTTAACGTGCCCCAGCCGCCATGAGCGAACACGGAGGATCTTCGACCGGCTGGCCTCGAACCCGTGACACTGCTCGTAAAAGGTGCGTCGATCACGTTTCTGAACTCATGGCCGGCTTCTGAGGGGCAGTTAAGAGCGAACCAGATTTGTTGGTTGAGATTTGCTGGCAACCAGATTTGCTGGTCTGGACAGGTGTCACAGACCGCATGTGACACCTGTAGTAGCCCCCATGATCTTCAGTTTATGAGTCTGACTGATTTTGGGGTAAAAGAGTCGAGTCGGGAGTCTAACACTTAAATTTCGGGAGTTGCAGGGCCGCCGAGAGCCCCTTGTCAGATGGGTCAGCGAGCCTCCCTCCCTCCGCGTAAAACGTATAAAATGTATGCCACTCCAATTCCGAACTGGGCATTTTCAAGGGCCGGACCCCTCGTTTCCGACTAGACTGACATGGCCTCTCGTCGGCCCCGGAATTCCCGGAGTCTGTCATTTTCCCTCCGGAGTCCTGGTTTCCCAAGTTCAATCGATTTCATTATTATTGAATCGATATACTATTTAATCATCTTATACGAATGCACAGCGTTTCGATTAATACGAGCTAGCTGGACAAAAGCCAAGTTCATCACACAAAATCAAAGTGTTCCTAATTTCAAATGATTTTATTGTTCAAGGTGGATATTATTTATACGGGTAAGTGCTTTTTTTCCCTAATTTAATTGCTCTATCTGATAATTAAACAATATTTTTAAAAAAAATTAAGCTAAAAGAAGGAGTTTTTGCTCATTTAAAACCTTTCAAGTGATGGTAATGATTTTACCCGTTTGTACCCGGGCTTAATTTTCTTATAGTCAGCACACTCGAGTACAACATATTTTTTTTCTCTAGAGTAGTACTTTCTTTCGAGTAGGGATTGTTTTGAAGAATGATTGAAACACCCAAAGCTTTGGGTAAAAAAAAAAATCTGTTGTACTCGAATGCGTTGACTGTGATACACTGTTAAAAATTCAGGAAGATTTTCTGGTAATTGTTACTGTAAACTGGCGGACTTAACGCATCGCTGATTTTTACGGTAATTTATACCTGAAAAATAAGCGATCCCAGCGCCAATTGGTTGCTGTGGTCTACCGAGGAAACCGTAAAATTTTACAGTAACATTTGATTTTTACGGTAATAGTTACTGGCAACATGGATGCCAGTAACAATTACCGTAAATTTTCCGGAAAATTTTTAACAGTGTATGTCTTATTAATAATGGGAAAGCTACAGCTACTATATACAGAAAATTTAGCCCGGGTACAAATGGGTACAAGTCATTATCATCACTTGAAAGGTTTGAAACAGGCGAAAAATCCTTCGTTCATCTTTTAAAAAGTTTTTAACATTCTTTAACCATCAGGTAGATTAATTAAATTAGTTAATTTTGTGTGATGAAATGATGCCTCAAACTCGACTGATTTACTCTATTACAAACGGATACGTACCTCTGAACCTTATTACTCACGTGACAGAAGGTAGTTTGACATAAACAGATAACTAAGTATCATGTTTTGGTTTATTGTTTACATTATCCCAATACCAAAGTTTAGAATTTTGAATATAACTTTTGTCCACCTAGCACTAATCGAAACACTGTGGAATATTTCATGTGATACTTTTCTGCTCGTTCAACCATCTTATACACCTCGATTTGATTTAATATCTTTCAATGTAGTAGGCATATCTTTTCCGAATTATAATTGCATTGTTTTATGTTCTCAGGCCACATGATCTCGCAAGGAAGTGACAATACACACCCAAGCCTCGGCATGCAGGTCACTAAAGGTCAGTAAACTATGCTTTTTCATTCAAATCAGTCAGTAAAAATGGTGCAAAAATGTTTGTTTTTATGTTTGATGCATTTTCGACCTTTCCACCTTCCCCTTTGGGGGGAGGGGGGGATTTTTTTTTAATTCTTGAATGCTTTTTTTTTGATTGAAAGAAAGATTTTATAACCTTATATAAAATATACTTGAAGCGGTTAAACTGTTACTTTAATTTAAAAAGTAAGTTTGAGTATCTTTCGCTCAGTATAAATTTTTGAAGAAGAAAAAAAAAACTCCTATTAAGTAACCGTTTTACACTCATAAATGCACTGCAAATAACCTCTAAAAAAATGATAGGAAATAAATTACTAACTTTATCAAACTTAATAAGAATAAACTGTCATTTTATAGAGAGGGTTCCCCCTCCCCCCCCCCCGCCGCTTTCGGCGAAAAATAAAGAGACGATTCACATTTTGTTTGTTTTGTTTTAAAAAAAAAGATCTGTCCTGTTTTTTTTATTACACATTGCTTCAATCCATGGCGTTCCGAAACGAATTCCTTCTCGCTCTGTTGGTTAGAGCGCCGTGCTAATAACGTGAAGGGTAGTGAGTTCGATTCCCATTAAGCCAGAAAAGACCGCTTCAATGACTTCTCTTCTTCGCAGAATTCCGATCCACATTTCCACGAATAATCCAAACTCATTGCAGAATTTTGAGCAACTGTTCCAAGGGCGGATCCAGAAAATGTTCAAGGAGGGGGTGATTGTTTTTCACCCTTTACTCTTTGGAACTTCAATTTCTAAAAACTTTCGAAGGAGGGTACTGAACCCCTCGCGCTTACTCATCCCTAGTATCATCTAAGATCGTCTAAAATTCAGATATCAAAACTTCAATTTCGAAAAAATTCCCTTAGAAAATTCCGGTCCCTATCCCCAGAGTAAGAAGAGATGTGCTACGATTGCGTTTAAAAGACTTCAATTCCGGTTTTGGAACTCCAGTTTCTAAAAAGTTTTCGAAAGAGTGTACTGAACCCCTCGCGCTTACCCATCCCTAATATCATCTAAGATCGTCTAAAATTGAGATATCAAAACTTCAATTTCGAAAAAATTCCCGTAGAAAATTCAGTCCATCCACCAGAGTAATAAGAGATGTGCTACGATTGCGTTTAAAAGACTTCAATTCCGGTTTTAAAACGTCAGTATTGAAAATATACATGAAGAAATTTCTTGCTTCTCGGCTCAAGGAGGGGACGATCGCCCCCATCGCCCCTCCATTATATCCATCCTTGAACTGTTCTGTTGTACTTAAAATCGGGAAATAAGGCATTAATTTCAGCAAGGTAGTCGCAGTATAACTTTTTAAAAATATTTTAGTGTATAACATCTCTGTTTGATGCATAGCATCCCAAGAAGGAGGCTCAGGAAGGGCACCCATATAGGGGGGTAAGGGGGGCTCGTCCCCCCCCCCCTTTGAAATTAGAACTTCCTTGCTTTTGGTAATTTTTTCTTTGCAAAAATGTAAAAACATTTATTCTCCAGCCATTAATGAATAAGTTATTAAAAATTAAACATTTTAATGCCTCTAATCTGTCTTGAAATCGGTTTCCATTCAGAAAATACCCTCCTAATTCATGAGGAAAATATCTGAGCCCGCCCCTTTACAATTTTACATATGGGCGCCCTTGAGGCTCAGTAACTCAGTTGGTAAGAGCGTTCTGCTAATAACGTGAAAGTCATGGAGTCGATCATCTCATAGGTCAGAAAATGTAGTTTTTGAGTGACTCATTTTCCTCCTCTAAATTCTGAACCGAATTTCCATAAATATATCATCTTAACTCTTTAGGGGCCTGATTCAAAATCACAGTTGTGTTGTTGCATTGAAATCAGAAAAAAAAAACTTTATTTTAACATAGTAGTATGTCCACTAAAAAAATCTTAGAAACGTTTCTTTTTATAAAGGAAAACTTTCCTGCATATACAGATTCCTCCCGTCGACAGCAGTTTCCTGCTCTGATCAAAAATCTTATCCGTTTAACCAGAAAGTAGGAAGTGTTAAATGTTGACGCATGCACAGCTCACACGGCAGTTGCAGTTCCGCACCAAATGCAATGTGAAACCCGAATTCGAATGCACGCTATGAAAACGAAGAATCTTATTAGTGCAATTTACTTCTTGTCTTTGCCAAATGAGTTATTTTTATTGACGGAATTTTATTTTGTCATAAGAAAAGCTTTTCTGGTTTTAAAATTGACCCAAAAAAGAAAAAAACATAATAAGTTTAAGAGTAAGTTTCATGGTGGGTAATCAAGTGTTTGCAATTCTTTATTATTTTAAAGTGATTACTAAGTTCTTATAACCATAAGAAAACTATTTTCATTTTTTTTTTTTTTTTTTTTTTGAGCAATCACGATTGTTTATTGCTTTCATTTGACTGTTTTGATGTGCTATCATTTTATTTTCCCACCAGCACCCTCTGCAGCACCGCCGTCGATCGGCCGCCTCACGATGCTGCTCCTCTAGCAAAAACCGTCTCCAGGTTGCGTCCATATCCTACACACACACGCATACACACACACACGCCTACACACACATGCATACACTCATGCCTGCGCACAGACACAAACACATACACACACTCAAACACATACACACACATACAGACACCTACACATACACACACACTTACACACAACTACCCACACACTCATGCCTACACACACACATACTCATTCCCCCTCCCCCCACACACAAAAACATACACACAACTACCCACACATTCATACCTGCACGCAGGCACAAACACGCATGCCTACACACATACACATACCCCCTACACACAAACACAAATGCCTACACACACATACCCCTGCACACAAACACACATACCCACTGCACACAAACACATATACCCCCCCCCCACACACACACACGCCTACATACACACACACTCGTGATTTAGAAAAACATAATTTGAATTCAAGATGTCAAAATTCAAATTATTTTTTTATTTTGTTACGAGTTATTGTGTAGGGGAGAGTGGATTACTGCTAATTTCTAAGAATCTATTTTTAGCAGCCATAAATGGTGCCATCATCAAATGAGTAAAATTGACGATTTTGAGAGAGAAAAGAAATTTCATGACTCCAAAGTAAATATTTTCTTCATTTTCATTTCCTTTTCGATCCTTGTAATTGTAAAACTAATCAACTGAATTTTATTTTATTATAAAAGAGAAGTACTTTATACATTTTGGTTATGAGAAAATAATGATAGTGCGTCTAAGATTGACCACCATTTTGGTTTTTCTTAAACCACTTGGTCATTGTTCCTCGGGACAGCCCAACATTTTGTACCTTAGGACACGTTCCAAGGTACAACATGTGCATGATCCTTAATAATTAAGATATGTTTACAGGGTTCGTACTCAATTTCAGAAATAAAATGGAGTTTTGGAGGAGGTTTGAAGGAGTGAAATGAGGTTTTGAAGGAGTACTAATGGGCTGTCACACTTTTTCCCCAACATATTTGACCCCTTCACCCTTCGTCACAATGTGTCACACTTCACCTAACTCCTCCTCTTGTCACATGTCACATCTTATAAGCATATTGTCACAATAACTGTCTGATGTCACTTTCTGTCACCCTCTCTCTTCCCTTTGTCATAATTTCATGAGCCCGTCTCCTCCTCAAGGCATGACATCCCTTGTGGATGACCCGTTTTACAACATCATAGCTTCGGTTTACTAAACAATTGTTTTTTTAACGCAATCACTTAATATATTACATCTACTTATGCAGTTTTAAATATTTAAATATTAGACAAAACCTGACTTTTGCTGCTGAGAGTGTGGTGGAGGGAAAAACAATAATCATTAAACTTGAAAAAATAGCCAAGCACCGTTTAAGCACGTTTTAGTTTTCTAATAAAATTTTCACCTTCAACTTTTATGACTTAACTATGATCAATTTGTAAACCACAGCTTCATGAAAAAAATAAATGCACGAAATTAAGTACTACATTAAAATCGCCCTTGTGACGAAGCTAGTTGTCCATCAAAGTATTATAAGTTACTGTCATAGAGAAAGATTGTGTAGTCTTCTTCTTTATCTTCTTTACTAATAATAAAGCTGAAAGTCTCTCTGTCCGGAGGATGTCTGGATGTCTGTAGGATGTCTGTGACGCGCATAGCGCCTAAACCGTTCGGCCGATTTTCATGAAATTTGGCACAAAGTTAGTATGTAGCATGGGGGTGTGCACCTCTGAGCGATTTTTCGAAAATTCGATGTGGTTCTTTTTCTATTCCAATTTTAAGAAAAAAAAATCATACGATGGACGAGTCAATTACAAAATGATCATAACGTGGAACCGTAACATGGGCAGAAGCCAATTGGCGAGATACGAAATGATCATAACGTGGAACCGTAAGATGGGTACAAGCCAACTGGCGAGAAAATTCACCATACATTATTTGTAAATATACAGGCGAGCCAAAAGACCTTTTGATTTTTCTATTAGGGGCAAAGCCGTGCGGGTATCACTAGTTACTAATAATAAAGCTCAAAGTCTCTCTGTCCGGAGGATGTCTGTAGGAAGTCTGTGACGCGCATAGCGCCTAGACCATTCGACCCATTTTCATGAAATTTCACACAAAGTTAGTTTGCAGCATGGGGGTGTGCATCTCGAAGTGATTTTTCGAAAATTCGATGTAGTTCTTTTTCTATTTCAATTTTAAAAACAAAACTATCATAAGATGCACGAGTAAATTACGAAATGATCATAACGTGGAACCGTAACGTGGGTACAAGCCAGTTGGCAAGAAAATTCATCATACATTATTTGTAAATATACAGGCGAATCAAAAGACCTTTTAATTTTTCTATTACGGGCAAAGCCGTGCGGGTACCACTAGTTCTTAATAATTAAAATATGTTTAGGAACATGGAACAATGTTCTAATCTGGTTTAGTCTTTAAAACACATTTAATGTTAGATAATAATTCATTCTTTCAATATTCATTACTCCTTATTCATCATAGAATTCATTACTATTAAAAAAAAATTGGTTCAACTATAGGGATATTTCCTGAATCATGATGTGTTTCCATCGTAAGACAGGATATGTCCCAAGGTACAAACAGGTTGTTGTACCGTGGTACAGTTTAGAACTCTTACTTTATATGGCTGACTTTTACATCGTTTAAGACAGCCATTTAAATGGCTGTCTATACTTTAAATGGCTTTATTTTCAAATTGTCTGAATCTTCTTTACTAATAATAAAGCTGAAAGTCTCTCTGTCCGGAGGATGTCTGGATGTCTGGATGTCTGTAGGATGTCTGTAGGATGTCTGTGACGCGCATATCGCCTAAACCGTTCGGCCGATTTTCATGAAATTTGGCACAAAGTTAGTATGTAGCATGGGGGTGTGCACCTCGAAGCGATGTTTCGAAAATTCGATGTGGTTCTTTTTTTATTCCAATTTTAAGAAAAAAAAATATCATAAGATGGACGAGTAAATTACGAAATTATCATAACGTGGAACCGTAACATGGGCAGAAGCCAATTGGCGAGATACGAAATGATCAAAACGTGGAACCGTAACGTCGGTACAAGCCAACTGGCGAGAAAATTCACCATACATTATTTGTAAATGTACAGGCGAACCAAAAGACCTTTTGATTTTACTATTACGGGCAAAGCCGTGCGGGTATCACTAGTTACTAATAATAAAGCTGAAAGTCTCTCTGTCCGGAGGATGGCTGGATGTCTGTGACGCGCATAGCGCCTAAACCGTTCTGCCGATTTTCATGAAATTTGGCACAAAGTTAGTATGTAGCATGGGGATGTGCACCTCGAAACGATGTTTCGAAAATTCGATGTGGTTCTTTTTTTATTCCAATTTTAAGAAAAAAAAATATCATAAGATGGACGAGTAAATTACGAAATTATCATAACGTGGAACCGTAACATGGGCAGAAGCCAATTGGCGAGATACGAAATGATCAAAACGTGGAACCGTAACGTCGGTACAAGCCAACTGGCGAGAAAATTCACCATACATTATTTGTAAATGTACAGGCGAACCAAAAGACCTTTTGATTTTACTATTACGGGCAAAGCCGTGCGGGTATCACTAGTTACTAATAATAAAGCTGAAAGTCTCTCTGTCCGGAGGATGGCTGGATGTCTGTGACGCGCATAGCGCCTAAACCGTTCGGCCGATTTTCATGAAATTTGGCACAAAGTTAGTATGTAGCATGGGGGTGTGCACCTCGAAGCGATGTTTCGAAAATTCGATGTGGTTCTTTTTTTATTCCAATTTTAAGAAAAAAAAATATCATAAGATGGACGAGTAAATTACGAAATTATCATAACGTGGAACCGTAACATGGGCAGAAGCCAATTGGCGAGATACGAAATGATCAAAACGTGGAACCGTAACGTCGGTACAAGCCAACTGGCGAGAAAATTCACCATACATTATTTGTAAATGTACAGGCGAACCAAAAGACCTTTTGATTTTACTATTACGGGCAAAGCCGTGCGGGTATCACTAGTTACTAATAATAAAGCTGAAAGTCTCTCTGTCCGGAGGATGGCTGGATGTCTGTGACGCGCATAGCGCCTAAACCGTTCGGCCGATTTTCATGAAATTTGGCACAAAGTTAGTATGTAGCATGGGGGTGTGCACCTCGAAGCGATGTTTCGAAAATTCGATGTGGTTCTTTTTTTATTCCAATTTTAAGAAAAAAAAATATCATAAGATGGACGAGTAAATTACGAAATTATCATAACGTGGAACCGTAACATGGGCAGAAGCCAATTGGCGAGATACGAAATGATCAAAACGTGGAACCGTAACGTCGGTACAAGCCAACTGGCGAGAAAATTCACCATACATTATTTGTAAATGTACAGGCGAACCAAAAGACCTTTTGATTTTACTATTACGGGCAAAGCCGTGCGGGTATCACTAGTTACTAATAATAAAGCTGAAAGTCTCTCTGTCCGGAGGATGGCTGGATGTCTGTGACGCGCATAGCGCCTAAACCGTTCGGCCGATTTTCATGAAATTTGGCACAAAGTTAGTATGTAGCATGGGGGTGTGCACCTCGAAGCGATTTTTCGAAAATTCGATGTGGTTCTTTTTTTATTCCAATTTTAAGAAAAAAAAACTATCATAAATTACGAAATGATCATAACGTGGAACTGTAACGTCGGTACAAGCCAATTGGCGAGAACATTCACCATTCATTATTTGTAAATATACAAGCGAACCAAAAGACCTTTAATTTTTCTATTACGGGCGAAGTCGTGCGGGTGCCACTAGTAAGAAATATAAAGCAGAGAAATATGTTGGGGTATTTTAATGTGACTTTTAGATTTTAAATTTCATTCAAAAAATTGACGTTAAAAATTAAAATGTGAAAAGTGTCTCAGGGTACAACACTCTCCCTTGAGCTGTTTTTAGTTTTTATGCGTCAAGCACTGTATACCACTGGTAATTTATTAAGGTACATTTGATTGAACATTTATGCATCTAAAATTATGAATTGAACGTTTTAATAGGCAAATTTGATACTTCATCTTTAAGGTTGAGTATTATCATTCCCTTGTAAACAGTGCAACTAGATTTTTGAGCAATCACGATTGCTTATTGTTATCATTTGACTGTTTTGATGTCCTATCGTTTTATTTTCCCACCGCCACCCTCCGCAGCACCACCGCCGACCGGCTCCTTACGATGCTGCTCCTATAGCGAAAGCCGTCTCCAGGTTGCATCCATGTCCTACACACACGCGCATACATACACAACTACACACACACACACACAAACACCTACACACACATACACACAACTACCCACACATTCATGCCTGCACACTGACACAAACACATATGCCTACACACACATACACATACCCGCCCCCCCCCCCCCACACACATACACACATTCATATACACAACTACCCACACACTTATGCCAGCACACAGACAAACACACATGCCTACACACACAAACACCTACACACACATACACACAACTACCCACACATTCATGCCTGCACACTGACACAAACACATATGCCTACACACACATACACATACCCGCCCCCCCCCACACACACACATACACACATTCATATACACAACTACCCACACACTTATGCCAGCACACACACAAACACACACGCCTACATACACACACTTGTGATTGCGAAAAACATAATTTGAATTCAAGATGTCAAAATTCAAATTAATTTTTCTTTTTTTCTTTTTTCAAAAAAGAACGAGCTGATGTGTGCATCACGTGACTTCCTTTTAAACCAATTAAAAGTCATTTCCCCATTATTGGCAATTTTAATGTGATTAAATAGTTTACTCTCTAAATATCACCAACAGTGGCCAAATTAAAATCAGATTTTTTTTTAAAAAATCACCAAATTTGTCGCCAACTTGGCGACAAAACTTGGCGACCAAAAGACTGGCAATATATCGCCAAGTGTCAGCCAAATGATAACACCACTTGAGTATCCATCGAAATTAACAATGATTTCCCCCCAAAAAGGGGCAAAAGACCCCTTTAGAAACACCCGAATGCAATCAAAAGGGGAGGTGCACAACTAGAACCCACTAAGAGTCTACGTACCGAATTTCAACTTTCTAGGACATACCGTTCTTGAGTTATGCGACATACGCACAAACGTACGTACGTACAGACGTCACGAGAAAACTCGTTGTAATTAAGATAAATAAATACCTTTGTGCTGAACAGTAAAGTAAGACAAAACAACGTTAGAAGAAGCACAAATTTGTAAACAAAACAAATTTGTTTACAAATTTGTGCTTCTTCTAACGTTGTTTTGTCTTACTTTATCGTTGTAATTGACTCGGGGGGAATGTCAAAATGGATATTTCGGGTGTTTGTACGTTCGTAGGCACTTATATCCTCGTGTGGTCGGGGTCAAAAAAAAAAAAAAAAAAAAAAAACTCAACATTCGAGAACATTCGAGAAACAAATGTTGCTAGGTGCGGTACTTTCTGATCATTTGGTTAGGAAAACCTAAAGAACCGATCCGGTCACATGATTCAACCACGACGACAGAACACGCGTTTTGCGTGAACCTTCCAGTACTTCTTTACTAATAATAAAGCTGAAAGTCTCTCTGTCCGGAGGATGTCTGTAGGATGTCTGTGACGCGCATAGCGCCTAGACCGTTCGGCCGATTTTCAGGAAATTTAACACAAAGTTAGTATGTAGCATGGGGGTGTGCACCTCGAAGCGATTTTTCGAAAATGCGATGTGGTTCTTTTTTTATTCCAATTTTAAGAAAAAAAAACTATCATAAATTACGAAATTATCATAACGTGTAACCGTAACATGGGCACAAGCCAATGGGCGAGAAAATTCACAATACATTATTTGTAAATACAGGCGAACCAACAGACCTTTTAATTTTTCTATTACGGGCGAAGCCGTGCGGGTACCACTAGTTACTAATAATAAAGCTGAAAGTCTCTCTGTCCGGAGGATGTCTGTAGGATGTCTGTGACGCGCATAGCGCCTAGACCGTTCTGCCGATTTTCATGAAATTTCGCACAAAGTTAGTATATAGCATGGGGGTGTGCACCTCGACGCGATTTTTTGAAAAATTCGATGTGGTTCTTTTTCTATTCCAATTTTAAGAAAAAAATATCATAAGAAGGACGAGTAAATTACGAAATGATCATAACGTGGAACCGTAACATGGGCAGAAGCCAATTGGCGAGATACGAAATGATCATAACGTGGAACCGTAAGATGGGTACGAGCCAACTGGCGAGAAAATTCACCATACATTATTTGTAAATATGCAGGCGAACCAAAAGACCTTTTGATTTTTCTATTACGGGCAAAGCCGTGCGGGTACCACTAGTTTAAAATATATCTCGGGAACCTAAAATCGTCGCTTTCAAGAAATGTGTGTGTGTGTGTGTGTGTGTGTATGTGTGTGTGTGTGTGTGTGTGTGTGTGTGTGAAGGCTTCACACACTCTCTCTCTCTCTCTCTACGTTTTATCTATTCTCAATCGGCATTATCACAGTAAGAAATTTCATTAGAAAAAGCAGAGCTGGCTTTCCTATTGTCCTTTGACAACGAGTTAAATATTTAGTTCAATTCTCGTTCAACAATAGGTTAAAATAAATATTAATCATTTGGAAGATATGACCATCCAATGTTTAAATTAACTAATTAATTAACAAAAACGTTTCCGATTTGATCCATCGCGCTTCGAAGCCAAGATTGCCACAGCTTAATTACACACAAAGTTTGATCAAAATCGGTCCAGTCCTTTAAAAACCTTATGGTGACAAACGTCCGCACAGAAGATTTTTATATATTAAGATAATGTGCATAGCTCATATAAAATGACCGAATAATCGCTATATTATTATTTTTTTTTATTCATTTATTTTATTTTATAAGTTAAGCTCGAATTTTTGTAAAAGTTGTCATTTCCATGGAGCTCCCCTTTGTTGAAAAATCGTCCCTCACTAACCGGTGCTTCGAAAATAGCCAAACTGATTTGTGAAACCTGCCAAATATAGCCAAGACGAAAGAAAGCCGTTCCTCTTTCTCTATATATACAGTACCCACCACTAATAAAATCTGTGGATTATAAAACCAGCCTTTTTTTTAAAATCAAATCTGGAAGAACAGAACTATTGCAGTACCAAAACATGTTGAAAGCGTCCTTTAATAAAATCACTATCGTCGTTTTATAAAAAGAAAAAAAAAAACTCATGTTTAGTTAAAATAACAACTGTAATTTGAAATACTTAAAACAAAAATAACTGACGTAATTAATTTCGTTTTTTAAAGTATTTAAACTTCAAAACCTTTCACTTTTTTAAATGTAGGTATCCCGGTTTATAAAATCATCCACTATCTTCTTTACTAATAATAAAGCAGTAAGTCTCTCTGTCCGGAGGATGTCTGTAGGATGTCTGTAGGATGTCTGTAGGATGTCCGTAGGATGTCTGTGACGCGCATAGCGCTTAAACCGTTCGGCCGATTTTCATGAAATTTGGCACAAAGTTAGTATGTAGCATGGGGGTGTGCACCTCGAAGCGATTTTTCGAAAATTCGATGTGGTTCTTTTTTTATTCAAATTTTAAGAAAAAAAAAACTATCATAAATTACGAAATCATCATAACGTGGAACCGTAACATGGGCACAAGCCAATTGGCGAGATACGAAATTATCATAGCGTGGAACCGTAACGTCGGTACAAGCCAATTGGCGAGAAAATTCACCATACATTATTTGTAAATATACAAGCGAACCAAAAGACCTTTAATTTTTCTATTACGGGCGAAGCCGTGTGGGTGCCACTAGTATGAAATAAAATGTCCTGAGAACGAATCTGATTCTAATAAGCGACGGTCACTGTATTGAAAATCTTCAACTGAAACCATACTAAAATAGTTATGAAACATCTCGGGTGTTTTATGTGCACCATTTATCTTTATACATAAAGGGCTACTCCTGTCCGGATGTCCGGGGTAAACTTCAAAACTACTGGACGAATTTTAACCATTTTTTCCGCCATTGATAGCTACATTACCAGGGAGCAACTTAGGCTATAATTTATTGCTAAAAATCTTAGTTTAAAAACGTCGTGATCGAAAACAGTAAATGTCATGTCATTTCCACATCAAATGATTAAAGATTAAACCCATTGTTTCGAAAATTCGTTGCCTAACGACAGCAACATTAAAAGTAATCATAATGTAAATTTTGAATCAAGGCCTCTCTGGAGCAAGCATGACATTTATTGCTTTCTTAGGAATTGCATCCTTATCTTTATACATAAAGGGCTACTTCTGTCCGGATGTCCGGGGTAAACCTTAAAACTACTGGACGGATTTTAATTATTTTTTCACCATAGATTGCTACATTATCAGGGAACAACTTAGGTTATAATTTATTGCTAAAAAACTTAGTTAAAAAACGTCGTGATCGAAACCAGTAAATGTCATGTCATTTTCACATCAAATGATTAAAGATTAAACCATTTTTTTCGAAAATTCGTTGTCTTACAACAGCAATATTACAAGTAATCATAATGTAAATTTTGAATCAAGGCTTCTCCGGAGCAAACATGAGTCTAAAGTCATTTAAACATTTGGAAACTCTACTTTTTGCACCCTTAGGGAAACATAGTAGAGAATTTTTTTTCCTTTCTGTACGTGTGTACTATTTAATTAAATAAAGTGCACTGTTTTTTAGTGATCTTTGTTTTTGTTAGTTCATATATTGGAATTTCTTCAAATTTTTATGTGCTTCAATTCGTGCTTTCCTTTTTAAATGAATATTCGTTGGTTCTTTATACTTTTTGATATTTTACCTTTATGTGAAAGGAAGAAGCTCGATTCTTAATCACGTCAAAGCGGTGTGTTTTGAGTTCTTTCAGTTAAAACAGAAAACGAAAGAAAGTAGCGGTTGTTTCTCACAATTATTACTGACCCAGACAACGCTGGGTATTTTTGCTAGTTTCTTCTATAAATGATTTAATATTTTTCTAAACCTATTGATATCGCGTAGTAAATTGCTTTAATTTTCTTTTTTAAATTTTCTGATCAAAATACGTATGAAAACTTTGTTTTTTAAGCACTTTTATTATACTTGGCCTGATTGTCATCATGGATAAATCTGAGGCCTGCTTTTGCTTATATCTCAGAAACTAGACCACTCAGAGACTTCGGGATTTCACTAAATGATTTGCTTCATCTTAAGGTACAACTTAACGCTGAAAAATTAAAATCTTTACTAATAATAAAGCTGAAAGTCTCTCTGTCCGGATCTCTGTGACGCGCATAGCGCCTAGACCGTTCAGCCGATTTTCATGAAATTTGGCACAAAGTTAGTTTGTAGCATGATGGTGTGCACCTCGAAGCGATGTTTCGAAAATTCGATGTGGTTCTTTTTCTATTCCAATTTTATGTACAAAATTATCATAAGACGGACGAGTAAATTACGAAATGATCATAACGGGGGACCGTAACATGGGCACAAGCCAATTGGCGAGAAAATTCACCATGCATTATTTGTAAATTTACAGGCGAACCAAAAGACCTTTTAATTTTCTATTACGGGCAAAGCAGTGCGGGTACCACTAGTTCTAAAATAAAACTATTATTTCGGTTAGGATTCAAAACAGAAAATTTCATGTCATTTCCTCATTAAATGTTTAAATATAAAACCCATAGGTACAAATTTCGTTGCCTTGCAACAGTAATGTTAATAGTAATCATTATGAAAATTTTGAATCAAGGCTTCTCTGGAGCAAACATGAAATACTCTCATCTATGAAAATAATCGATAATAGGGCTAAGTAAAGAGACATATTGGATGAATAACTTGTATGTTTTGAAACATAAATTAGTTTGAGAAACCTTTAATATTTAAATGGTTACAGTACACCAATTAGTACAAAAACGAATCCCTGAGAGGAACAAGGATTAATTGTTAGTGCCAACTGCGCTTAAAGTTTTAAACACATAGATTGGTTTTTTTCCCTTTTAGTACGGAGGATTTATGAGAAAAAATAAGGTGAAGTTTCGTCATTGTAACATTATTATATTTCTGAAATATATTTCCACTAATAAGAATAAAATAACAGATTTTTTTAAAAAAAATACTAAGCACTTTTCATAATGCACTCAAAAGGACAAAATAACTTTTCTGGGTCAGAAATGATATTTTAAGTATTCCTGTAGTTTTCAATTATCCCAAGAAAATGACACCGCAAACGAAGAAAAGTGCGACTCAAGTCATATCAAACCAAACTTTCCCAGAAAACTACGCATGTTTCAACACTCAAAATTATGATTGAAAGCTAGATAATGATAAGAAATTATCTACATGACTTGAGCTGCACTTTTCTTCGTTTGTGGTGTCATTTTCTTGGAATAATTGAAAACAACAGGAATACTTAAAATATCCTTTCCTACTCAGAAAAGTTATTTTGTCCTTTTGAGTGCATTATGAAAAGTGCTTAGTTTTTTTTTTTTTTTTTAGTTCTGTTATTAAATATAGGTATCCCGGTTTATAAAATAATCCGCTATATGAAATCAAATGTCCTGAGAACGAATCTGATTCTAATAAGCGACGGTCACTGTATTGGAAATTTTCAACCATACTAAAATAGTTATGAAACATTTCGCGTGTTTTATGCGCACTATTTATTTGTTCTATAAATTATTTAATATTTTTCAAAACCTATTGATATCGCATAATAAATTGTTTTAAATTTCTTTTTTAAATTTTCTGATCAATATATATGTATGAGAGAAAGAGAGAGAACCATTAAATGAAATATAAATCGGTTTGGCAAACGCTTTTGAATGTTTTGTAGCCAAGTGTGATCAAAAACAGCCAAAACGGCTAAAATTAGCCAAAATTGTTTACCCTGGATCTGGTAAATAAAAGAAAAAACTTGCTTTTTTTTTTTCTCATTTTAAGAAAAAACCCGCTCTTATTATCTGGAGTTCCGACTAACGAAAATATTAAAAGCAGAGTTATCAGAAAACTCACCTGCTCCGTCTCCGGGTCGGGGATAGAACATGCCCGTCCGGGCGAGCCACTCGAAGTGTCCGGCCTTGAGTCCTGCCTCGGCCAGGGGCTGGTGAAAGGCGCTGCTCAGGTGGAATCCGGGCGGCCCCGGGGCGGCGGCGTAGCCCCCGTACAGGGGGTGGTGCGCAAAGACGGGAAGGGCCAGGGGCGGGGGCTGGGGGGCCACCGGCGAGCCCCTGGGGGACCCCCTGGGGGCCAGCAGGGCCTCGATGCAGAAGGACTTGGAGTCGGCGGCCCTCGCGCCGGCCATCGGCGGCATGGGGCGGGCGGAACCGAAGCCGAAAATGGCGACCGGTCAGCGAGTGGTAGACTAAACCGGTACTCGTCCGACCAGAAGATTCGACCTTGGTGTATGTTCGTGCACTTTCTGTGAGCTATACTAATGTTTCATCGACGAATCATTTCACAAGACTGAGGGAATTCACGAAACAGTCACAGATTCGAAAACGATTCGACTTTAGTGTATTTTGGTTACTTTCAGTGAGTGGTATTAATGTTTCAATGTCCAATTATTTCACAAGACGTCTCATTCTTTTCTGAGCGAATTCATAGGGTAGGAAGCATGTTACTTCTTTCCCCAAACTGTCCAAAACGATCGAGAAGTTTTTTTTTTTAATGAATCAAGTTCACGAATCGACGGTGATTTTTGGTAGAATACTCGACTATGATTCACACATTCGATGAAGATACCATTTTTCAGTATATGTTTATGCAGCAGGCACTTGTTTTTTCCACAAATGGCTGTGAGCGCTATGTCAGTTTTTCATATTACTAATAAATGCAAGATTACTCCCGATAGGTGTTCCATTCTTTTTTGACAGTTCATTTCACGACACACCATTTGCACTTCTGTCCAACAGGGCCAATTTAATTTAAAAATGACAAATTTTGTGAACTCACGAGGTGAACGAAATGTATCTCTTGAACCTTCTACACGTCGAAAGCAGTCCAACCGAATCCACTCTCGAAGATACGAAGTCTAACATTCCGAAGCAATGAACTATTAATGGTGTCGAAACAAGAAAAACAGATAGATATCAATAACGCTTTGCTCTTTCAGAACATTTCGCTGAAAAAGAAATGATTTATGTCCAGCTTATTCAGATGCCTTGAGCTTGTTGGTGTTTTCGTTCCTCCCGAAAAAAGAATCTTCTCCGTAAATTATACAATTTGTGAATATCGAAAGCTGTCAATCACTCATCGTGGATAGATTCACTCATTTCGTTTACGCATAAAACTCAGTCGAGTTACCGAATCGACACCGGTGCGCACGAAGAAAGTCGAGTCGAGTATTCTATCGACACCGGTGCGCACGAAGAAAGTCGAGTCGAGTATTTAATCGACACCAGTGCGCACGAAGAAAGTCGAGTCGAGTATTTAATCGACACCGGTGCGCACGAAGAAAGTCGAGTCGAGTATTTAATCGACACCGGTGCGCACGAAGAAAGTCTAGTCGACCACCAAACAATACAAAGGGAATAATACTTTTATGATCTGTTCGAAATGCTCTCGCTTGTAGTTCTGCTAACAGTCCATCAACAGTCTAGTTCAACCTCACCTGGTGTCGAAGAAGGGGTGAGAGAATGCGACAGTAGCATTTTCTTGATTTAATGAATCGTCCTGACATCAGCGAGAAGAAAAAAAAATAGGGATTGCTTACCTCGACAGAATCGGACGGGGTTAATTTCGAACTGACAGTTACCGTGCTCCCCAGAACGTTCTGGTGGTGATTCGTCGACACTGTTTAGAGTCCTTAGGGATCCGGAAGATCTTCAGCCGAACGAAACACGAGATTTTCTCCTCGGAGATAGCACGGCCCTGAAACTCGAACGCGAAAACCGGTCTGCGTGATAATCTCCCAGTCTGTGTCAGCGCGAGGTGTCGGTCCTTTGTTGGCTGCCCGCGATCAATCCGGCTAATGTCGCCTGCGTTAAAACCGTTGATACACTCGTCCGAGGGAAAACCGCACGCTCTCTCTCTCTCTCTCTTCTGTCGCTCGGGGGAGGGGAGGGTCGCCCCGCCCCCCGCTCTGGCCCCGCCCCCCGTAGCGCTAATGTGTCAGGAAACAGCGGCCCGAGCGCCTCGATCCATTATGTGTTGACAGAGCCCCCCTATCTAGCGCGATCGAAATGGCCCCATCATTCAATACCGAATGTTCTCTCTGGCGCTTTAGGACTCCGGAAGACGCGCTACCGGCGCCGCCATCTTGGACCACGAGGGATCGATAGCCTGAGAACCCACTGCATCCTATAAAGGGCGATTGATGCAAGGCGGTGGAGCAGCGAAAGGGGGGGGGGAGTTTGGGGGTGAAAACATCACCCCAGAGGCATTGCCTTTAACATAAATGCAAATTCAACTACAGTAGTTTCTGCATATAAAAGGGTTGTTTTGATCAAAAAACCTCTTTCAGAAGGCATTTTTGATCAAAAAAACCTCTCTAAAAGCTATTTTTGATCAAAAAAAAAACTCCCCAGAAGGTAATTTTGAACAAAAAACCCTTCTAGAAGCTATTTTTGATCAAGAAAACCCCTGCAGAAGGTAATTTTGATTTAAAAAAAAACTACAGAAAGTAATTTTGATCAAAAAAATCTTCCAGTGAGTAATTTTGATCACAAAAACCCTTCAGAAGGTAATTTTGATCAAAAAACCCTTCTAGAAGCTATTTTTGATCAAGAAAACCCCTCCAGAAGGTAATTTTGATCAAACAAAACCCTTCCAGAAGGTAATTTTGATTTAAAAAAAAAACCTCCAGAAAGTAATTTTGATCAAAAGAAACCCTTCCAGACAGTAATTTTGATTTAAAAAAAAAAACCTCCAGAAAGTAATTTTGATCAAAAAAAAACCTTCCAATGGGTAATTTTGATCACAAACACCCTACAGAAAGTAATTTTGATCAAAAATCCCCTCCAGAAGGTATTTCTGACTGCGCTAGTGATGCAAGGTAACCATCCTATGTACCCGTTTCAGACGATCGAGTTTTCGGGTAGCCTGTCCCGACCCGTTGTCCCCGCGCATATAGTTACGGGACACTGAAATGTCCCGTTTTTCTAAGTCACAGAATGAAACTCGGAGAATGTTTCAACCGATAATGGGGTCGTTTCCAAAATTTTAAAAGTATTTTTTTTTCAGAAAGAGCATGTTTAAAAACATAAGAGTAACATATGAAGTAACCAATAGGATCGAAACTTTTCGTACGTTAATGTCAAAATAAATGAAGAAAGGGGATATTTCGGTTATTGGGACATTGGCGTGGCCGTCAAATTTTTGGCGGGAATAATTTCATTTTGGATACCATGTTGCCCCCTGATAACCCTAAACTATATATTTCTCTACTTTTGTTTACATACGCAAAGGAAAAACTTTTTTCGCGCTGGTATTGGAGCCAAAAGATTGACGCCAATGGATAAAGATCGCCAATTTCGAATTATCGAAATCTTCCCGAATGAAATGATGCTGCAAAACTCAGATTATACGTAAAACTTCTGCATGAACAACATTTCTTCTAAAAAGTTTAATATTATTGAGTAAGTTGCCTTGACCTCTTCCGTTAGAAATATAAAATTTCAAACAGTCAAATGAACGAATCCTACTTGCTACATTAAAAATTGTCCATTCAAAAACACTGGACCTAGCAATAATAGTGCAATTTTATTTAAATAATCGTGTTTGTGATTTGTGTCGCGTTTGTGTCAAAAGTGCATTAGTCAGGTGATAACTGACTAACGCGCTTTTCAGAATTTTTGATCCCTCTCCCTTTTGTCACAAAGTTTCGCACTTCACCGTACCCCCTGTTCCCTTTTCCACATGTCATACTGTTTTTAATAAGGGGCATTCCAAGGTATTTTTGACATTTATGTAGAGTCCGTAACGTGACCTTTTTTGCCATAACTTTTTAATTTACTGTTTGATTAGCATATTATTTTATTTTGATCTTTTCCTAACAACACACCAGCGCAAATTAAAATAATTTGCAAATCAAACGGTAAATTAAAAAGTTATGGCAAAAAAAGGTCACGTTACGGACTCTACATAATGTCAAAAATACCACGGAATGCCCCATAAACGTTCTTATCAAAACAAGGCTTGATGTCACATTTTGCCCATTGTATGTCTCTCTTGTCATTTATTTCTTCCCCCTTGTCACGAACAGTTAATTTAATGACCCCACCTTAAAGAGGGACTTCATTCGTAGTCAGCTCCTTGCAAATAGATATTTCTCTACTCTATTTTTACAAATGAAAACGAAAAATATTTCTCACGCTGGTATTGGCGCCAAAAATTTGACACCATTCGATAAAGTTCGCCAATTTCACAATTATGAAAGTCTTCCTGGTTGAAATGATATGGCAAAATTCTTTTAATACGTAAAACTTCTATATAAACAATATTCTTTGTAAAAGTAGGCATGACCTTTGCCATTAAATATAAAATTTCCAACAGTGAAATGAACGAAGTCTACTGGCGGCAGCATATGCGAAAGCACTGGACGTCGTAATAATGCGCCAATTTTATTAAAAGTTTCACCTTGAGATTTGTAGCTGGCGACAGAAAATGCAGGTATTATTGTGAGAAGAAGGTAATTTTTTTGAAACTGAAAGTCCTCCCTCAATCCGTAAAATGATTTATTTAAATATTAAAACCGCAAAAACAGAATCAAAATGAAAATATTTTAAATGCCCGTAGTTACCCAAAAAGCCTCAATAATAAAAACAAATGCAAGAATTTCATTTCTTTACGCTTAAACGAGAGAAATAGCAACACATAATATTATCCAGAAATTACTTCACGCTAACTATGTCGCGTGAAAAAGCAAATAAAAATGAATTCTCACTAACTTTAATTGCTTCTAGCGCTTTTTCTAGTCAATTTAGCGGGTTTGCGTTTTCGAACGGTAAAACCGGGTTAAACGTGTTTCAAAGTACTTTTCACGAGCTTTCCAACCGTGCCAAGTTCGAAGCCCTAAATTTCATTTTTCATGTAGAAAAGGCTGTTTAAAAAATCAATTAAAAATTAATGTTTTCTTCTTTAAAAAAATCCTACTCTCACAAGGTTTTGGGAGGGGCCATGGGCCCCTCTTGTTTCGCCCCTGCATCCATCGTATCTTCTGAAAAAATGGACTGCATATTTATTTCTTGTTTTAGTTTTCGCTTTGACAGTAAAAGCGTACAGAACATAACCCCCGCGTAAAACGAGGATCTACTGTACTTAGAAATCCTGCATTATAATACAGTAGGCGTCGCTTAATGTGATCACTTTGGGACAAATACAATTTGATAACAATAATCGAAAAGAATCCAGGAGACACAAAATAATGTTTTTTTTTACAATTAAGGTGCATTTATTTTGGCAACCTCAAATTAAAATCACAATGACTCAACTGAACGCAGCTTCAAATTATAAATTATTAAATTAACAGAATGGAAATATCTGAATTATAAAAAGTTAAAGCTAAATTATGCAATTTTTAATCACATAGTAATAGGTGAAGTAAAATAGGACCGTTTTCCCTCACATTCGTAAACCAGTTTCAAAGTACATTCAGCTTTTCTATCTTTTCCAGCATGGTTTTGCTTGATGTTTAAATTTTAATTTAACTGCGCTTTGTTTTCAATCTCGACACAATTCTTTAACAGTTTACAAAGCAATGGCAAAAATGGAGGTCCTACATCAATGCCTGCAACATGTCCAGCGACTGAATTTTTTTTAGGTGCAAAAGAAAGTTTTCTTAGGGGGAGTCTGTGGTCACTGGGGGCGAACTTTCTGTAGCTTCATTCCTAGAAAAAATTTGAACTGCTATTGAAAACCACAAAATGCTACACAGAAAGTTAGTCTCGTCAGGGTTTGCTTATGTATTTCTGTTAATTGGGGAATAAAAACGGGGGAAAAAATTGAAAGTTTATAAAAAAGTGATAACAATAAACGAAGACGCCGATTACAATATCCGACTTTTTTAGCGTGTGTTGACATACAAGTGTTCCGGGACTTCGTGATTCTGATAACATTAAGCGAATGATAACATTAACCGTAATCACATTAAGCGGCGCCTACCAGTGGCGCACACAAGGGAGGGGTCCAGGGGGTCCGGACCCCTCCCATTTCTTGTTGTTTTTCCCCGATTGATTACGATTCTATGTATTTTGTACGTCAAATATTTCCAAACAAAGCGAACAATAATTTCAGTTTTAATAAATGACAAAATAAAATCCTTATGCTAAAAGATTTTTAAAAATATTACGCACTTTTTGTATAACAAAAGACCTAAAAGAAGCAGAATGGTGATTATAAATGAACACATTATAATAACGATGTTTTTAGTTTTGTATTTATAGATTAAAATGAGATTCTATGAACTTCTGGTGCTTCTACAACGATGAATTTGCTTTGCTGCTTCAATTTTTTAACTATAAGAAAAGTAAAAGCGTAAAATTATTTCACTTTCTGGTAATTTGTTTAAGTATATTTCATTACAAAATGCTAATTATTTATTCAATAGTTTACTGTTTTCCGTTCACGCGAATCGACAAAATCAAGTCGATATGTTTAACGACGTATTGGGTCATAATATGAAAATGAGACTTTCGATCTTGGACCCTCCCCTTGCAAAATTCCTGTGTGCGCCACTGGTCATCACTAAAATGAAGTATTTTTTTTATATCTACGGAACCTAACTCCAATTGTAACACTATTATTAGGTCTCAATTTACGCGGCATTTCCGTGGAACGGAAAAACGAGGAATCCCCGCGTAAAACGAGGGTCTACTGTACTTGGAATCCTGCATTACAATATATTTGGAAGCCACTTCTTTCTTTCTATCCATCCGTCCGCATGGGGGGGGGGGGGTTATAGAATGGTGAGAGAGAGAGAGCCCGCAATGGCGCTGTGCAGGATCGGACCGGGGGTGTGCGGATGCTCATTAGAGGCGCTCTAACTCAATACTTAGCGGTTCATTATAGGAGGAGAAACAAAAGGCGGCCATAATCTGTGCTCCTACTCCCCGTTATGGCCTCGCGAAGAAATTGATTTTTAATTTATGAGCCCCCTCCCCCCACACCCGATCGAAGCCCCTCTTCGCAGGAAGCGCAAAAACGGTTCATTCAGGCGAGATCCGGAAGGATGTTTCGAGATTCCTCGTGGTGAGGAATCACCCCGTGGCTCTACTGTAGAATGCAATGGTTCTTAACCTTTTCGGTACTGACCATAGACTAATAATAAGAGTAGACTGAGCTATGGCAACCCTTTTGCTGCTCATAAACCAAACCATGTGACTGGTGGATATCCTAGCAACAGCGGGCGTTGATCGTAGCAGACGATCAACATCCACGAGAAATAAAATAAATAGAATTAATGGAAAACACGGAAGAATGATCTTTTATGGAATCCGATTTGTAAATGTGTTATTCTAAGTTGTAAAGATTTTGTTAATATAGTGAGTTTTTCGTTTAGATAGTATTGTGCATTTTCTTTAGTCAATTTCAATAACTCTCTAAGCAATAAAAGATGCAAGCGACCAAGAAGAATCGGCAAACGGTAAGATTTTTACCTACAATTTCAATTTGAGATACCGATGAGTACATTTTTGCGTTAACGCAAAACGTTTACGCCATTACGTTTACTCCAAAACGCTGATGTAGTAGTTCCGAATGAAAATAAAGTTACTGAAAACTGCGAACAAAAGCTAATGACTAATGTCAAAATAATGCATAACTAAAAGAAAAACAGTTCAATCATCTCTGCACCTGGGGAAAAAATTATAATATAATCACATTACGTCTTAAAATACATGCCGAGTGCCAAACTATAGATAATCCTGCCAGCTGGCAACCATGCCGCCAAAGTTTTCGCCGAGCCTTCCACCAGTCACATGATGTATCCATGAACCCATTTTATTCATTAGCAAGTCTGGGGAAGCTCGGTCTACTCTTATTATTAGTCTATGGTACTGACTAGGCTGAGGAGGACACTGAGCACGAGCTTCGTTACATGAAACACACCGCCAGCTCAGTCAATTCCAGCCGAGGACTGCAGTTTCGTGCTTATTAGCACTCATCAGCCCGGCATAGGACTAACTGAGCTGGAGGTGGAAAACCTCTTAAGGAAGCCAAGAGTGCCAAACAAACTGGTAGCTAACACAGAAACAGCACATATTTCATGTATTTTTGCCTTAGCCCTGGCTATAGGGCGGTAACTTACTGAATACTAGCTTCGTTACTTGCTCCCCCCCCCCCCCCCACCCCGTCTCCACGAAAAGTTATGAAATATTTTGATACTTACGCATTTAACACTACCACGTTGAATTTGGTCGTGTTCGAGCGATCTTCTTTATCTTCTTTACTAATAATAAAACTGAAAGTCTCTCTGTCCGGAGGATGTCTGTAGGATGTCTGGAGGATGTCTGTGACGCGCATAGCGCCTAGACCGTTCGGCCGATTTTCATGAAATTTGGCACAAAGTTAGCATGTAGCATGGGGGTGTGCACCTCGAAGCGATGTTTCGAAAATTCGATGTGGTTCTTTTTCTATTCCAATTTTAAGACAAAAAATATCATAAGATGGACGAGTAAATTACGAAATGATCATAACGTGGAACCGTAACATGGGCACAAGCTAATCGGCGAGATACGAAATGATCATAACGTGGAACCGTAAGATGGGTACAAGTCAACTGCCGAGAAAATTCACCATACATTATTTGTAAATATACAGGCGAACCAAAAGACCTTTTGATTTTTCTATTACGGGCAAAGCCGTGCGGGTATCACTAGTTACTAATAATAAAGCTGCAAGTCTGGATCTCTGTTTGTCTGTTAAACGCATAGCGCCTAGACCGCATTCGGCTGACTTTCTTTAAATTTGGCACAGAGTTAGTTCGAAGCATAGGAGTGAGCACCTTGAAGCGATTTTTCGAACATTCGATTTTGTTCTTTTTCTATTCCAATTTTAAGCCACCATCGGTGGATTTAATTCATCAGTATAGCAATACCGAGCGAATTACCATAACATGGGCGAGCAAATAAACATAGAAATTGGCAAAAAATTCATCATCCATTATTTGTAAATATGCAGACGACCCAAATGACCTTTTAATTTTCTACTACGAGCAAAGCCGTGCGGGTGCCGCTAGTATACAATAAATATACATGAGTGAGGTGTGCCGATCATTTTTCCTGATCGCAATGAAACGCAGATATCAAAAGTATCTGCTATATACAACTTTTGAATGTAATAATATCGTGGTGTATCTGGGGGTTTGCGACAGAACTCAAAATTTTCAAGAGAAAATATTTTTTCCAGACTTATTTGTGCATCTAGCTACAGTGCAATTCTCCATTTTATTTCAGCTTTAGCGCCATGGGTCGCCCCTCGAATATTGGTGCCCTGGGCCTGTGCCCCATCATGTGCCCGTGCCTTAACCTGCCCCCGCTACTGAGGACCCCTCGGTACCCTTCCGAATCCCAGGCGGACCACGTGAGTTAATAATATTTTCACAGCAATTATGTTACGTGAAATGAGATGAATCCAAAAGCTTTCATCAATACCAATAGCGCAGCCAGAAATATCTTCTGGAGGGGGGTTTTTGATCAAGAAAAACCTTCTGGAGGGGTTTTTTGATGAAAAATACCTTCTGAAGAGGTTTTTGATCAAAAATACCTTCTGGAGGGGTTTTTTGATGAAAAATACCTTACGAAGAGGATTTTTAATCAAAAATACCTTCTGAAGGGGTTTAGTTTTTTTTTTTTTTTTTTTTTTTTTTGAGGAAAAATTCCTTCTGAAGAGGATTTTTGATCAAGAAAAACCTTCTGGAGGGGGTTTTTTGATGAAAAATACCTTACGAAGAGGATTTTTGATCAAAAATACCTTCTGAGGGGGGGGGGGGTTTGATGAAAAATACCTTCTGAAGAGGATTTTTGATCAAAAAAATCTTCTGGAGGGGGGTTTTTTGATGAAAAATACCTTCTGAAGAGGATTTTTGATCAAAAATACCATCTGGAGAGTGTTTTGATTTAAAAAAAACCTTCTGGAAGAGTTTTGATCAAAAAAACCTTCTGGGGGGGGGGGGGGTTGATGAAAAATACCTTACGAAGAGGATTTTTGATCAAAAATACCTTCTGAAGGGTTTTTTTTTTTGATGAAAAATACCTTCTGAAGAGGGTTTTTGATCAAAAAAACCTTCTGGAGGGGTTTTTTTTTGATGAAAAATACCTTCTGAAGAGGATTTTTGATCAAAAATACCTTCTGGAGAGTTTTGATTTAAAAAAAACCTTCTGGAGGAGTTTTGATCAAAAAAAACTTCTGGGGGGGGGGGTTGATAAAAAATACCTTCTGAAGAGGATTTTTGATCAAAAATACCTTCTGAAGGGGTTTCTTGATCAAAACAGCCCTTTTATATGCATAATATTAGAATTTTCATTTATTTTTAAACCAATGGCTCAAATCTTTCAAGGAGGGGGCGGTTGACAAGAGCGCCCATATGCAAAATTGTAAGGGGGGGGGGGCTCAGATATTTTCTCCATGGTTTAGCAGGATATTTTCCCCATAGAAACCAACTTCTGTGCAGATCAGAGTTATTAAAATTTGATGTTTTTAATAACTTGTTCATTAACGGCAGAAGACGAAATTTTTTTACATTTTTGCAAAGAAAAATGTATTAAAAGCAAGGAAGTTCTAAATTCTAAGGGGGGGCTTGAGCCCCCCTTTGCCCCCCCCCCTTATGGGCGCCCTGGGAGGTTGATATTTGTATTTACTTCTAACTTTGTAGCTGATTTATGCATATTGCGGGGGGGGGGGTGTCACCGCATTTTTGTCTAAAACAACTGAAATACACAGGATTTAACCAAGGAGGTCCCCAAACCTATTCTTTTCCTTTGCCGTTGAAAGAGGTATTCTATTATTGGGGAGAATGTTTCAAAAATCCTTCCCTCTCCTTAAGATCATCGAAAGTCGTCTTGAAGTTCTGCTTTTTGAGCTGCAGTTTCGAAAAATTACCGGAGGAAAAGGTCACTGAACGCATTCTTTCCTCTAACACTTCAGATGTCGAGAATCGCGTCTTTAAGACTCAAATTTTGCAAAATGCTCGGGGTGTGACCTCCAAACTATTTCTGTGAACATCGGAAAAGGTCATCTAAAATTGCCTTTTTGAGACTTCAATTCCAAAAAGTTTCCGGGGGGTAGATTGAACCCCATTTCTTTCCTCACCGTCATCTACGATGACTTACGCTTGCGTTTTAGGACTTGAATTTCGAAAAAATTTCCAATGCAGGATCCCTCAAGGAAGGGGTGATCGCCCTCCCTTGTATATTTCTCATCAATTGGGTTGTTTCTGAAATTTTAGGAGTATTTTATTTTCTGAAAGAACATGCTTAAAAACATGGATTTAACAAGTTTAGTATAGACAAGTTTAGTATTTAAAAAAAAAAAAAATATTTTATAATCAGCACGCAGATTCAATTTTATTTTTCACGCTTCAGCTCGTGACATCACAAGTGATGAATTGCCATTCACTGATGCCATCAGCGCAGAGCGCAATATTTTGGCATTAGATAAAGGTAAAATATTATAGTGCAGGGGTTCTACAGTGTTGCCAGATGGTCAAATATACAGATTTCCCCACTTCCCTTCCAACTTTTCCCCAAAAAGCGATGTTTTCTATCAAAATTCCCCAAATTCAAAAAGAATTTTTCCACTAATATTTGCATAAAATGAATCGACTTCCTGTGATATTTTTGTCTCTTGAAAAAAAAAAAACCAAATTTTCTTATAAAATTCCCCTCCCCCTTTTTTGATTTTTCTTCTTTTTTTTTCTTTAAAAATACAAGCGGCGGATCGAGAGATAAGAAATAACCGAGACCCCAAAGAATTCCCCTCAAAATTATTTTCCCAAAATTTCCCCAGAGAGCACAAGATTTCCCCAAAATGGGGAAATTTCCCTTCTCAAACTTTTCCCACTTGCTGCACCCTTTGAAGAATTGGGATTTTTTACGGCACCCTACCTCATCTCCAGTATTTGAGATAAGTGCGTAACTGTACCAAATAAGGCTACTTTAAAGTTTAATACAAATACAAAAGTGACGACCAGCAACAGGCTCCGGGCCCAGCTAGACTGGTCCTAGTCCATTTACAATCCCCAGTGAAGATCAATGGCCCTCTTAAAACTATCTACTCTCTTGCTCATGACCACCTCTTCCGGTAAGCTGTTCCGAGGTTCCACTACCCTGCTAAAATAATCATTTTTCCTAATATCCATGTTAGCCTGAGATTTAAATAGCTTAAAACAATGACCCCTTGTCCTGTTTTCAGTGCTAAACTTCAGCCCCGTAACATCTTTCGTTTTAGTAAGTTTAAACAGCTGAATCATGTCCCCTCGGTCTCTTCTTTTGCTCAAGACTGTACATTTTTAGCCTTCAGAGCCTGGAATCGTAGCCTAAGTGAGAAAGTCCATTTATTAGCCTTGTATCCCGCCTTTGAACTCTTTCCAATACATTAATGTCTTTCTTAAGATAAGGAGATAACCTAATTAATATCAATCCAGCTTTTGCATTTTCACCAAATTACCCATAAAACCTAACCTTATTTGACAACTCACCTAACATGTTTATTGATACAACATGAACACTTCGCGGCACCCCTTCGCCTCTTCCTTACGGCACACCAGGGTGCCGCGGCACTCAGTTTGAAAACTCTGTTATAGTGCAATAATACTAAGAATTTCATGTTTGCTTCAGAAAAGCCTTCATTCAAAATTCTCATTGTGATTGGTATTAATATTACCTGTTTAGTGGCAACCTTTTTTTTAAACAATGCGTTAACTTTCAGTTCACCAATGGAGTAGCACGCCGAAGTACATCACTTCTGACGTCATGAAGACCACGCCTTATTTCCGAAATCGGACATTTAAAAAAAATTTCACAAAAATTATTTATTGGAAGAAAAAGTTTTACCTGGCGATCCATGTTTTTTTTTTGAGCAATCACGATTGCTTATTGTTCTCACTTGACTGTTTTTGGCGTTCCTTTGATTTTATTTTCCCACCGCTACCCTCTGCAGCCGTCGACCGGCTCCTCACGATGCTGCACCTCTAGCGAAACCGTCTCCAGGTTGTATCCATGTCCTACACACACGCGCATACATACACTACACACACAACGCACACATACACACACCTATACACACATACACACACGCATACATACAGACACCTCACATATACACACACAAAAACATACACACATACATACACACAACTACTCAAACATTCATGCATACATACAGATACCTACATACACACACACACATACACACAACTACCCACACATTCATGCCTGCACACAGACACGAACACATATGACTACACACACATACACATACCCCCCCACACACACACACTCTTTCATACACACACCTACCCACACACTTATGCCAGCACACAGACACAAACACACATGCCTACACACACATACACATACCCCCTACACACAAACACACACGCCTACATACACACACTCGTGATTGCAAAAAACATAATTTGAATTCAAGATGTCAAAATTCAAATTAATTTTTTTTTTTAAGTTTATTCTAATCAATTTCAGTGACTAAAAGTAGTAGACTGAACGAAACAACCTCATTCCTGAATAACATAGCGTAACATTTCATAAGAGCTATCTAAACTACCTTTATTGTTTTATTCGATTTTTGCTTTCTATGTACTTCCCGGGTTTTACGTTTTTCAAATCCAATCCCTCAAGAAACGTAAAATCGGAGTTTCACTGAATTCTTCGGGATCGGATCCCTTCATTTGTGGCTTTCATTTCCAACGGATCTGGATTTTCGTTCTTTCTCCGCATCCAAATCACGCGCGGGGATGAGTAATGTTCCTCCACAAACGTGTCATGGCCCGAAAACATTCCACGGCGGCCCTTCCATAAATGTGTTCCAATTCGAAGAAACGGAAGAGTGCTTCCAGCACGCGAAAAGGCCCATAAATCTGTGGCCGCTCGTCCGTAATGGTTAAAAGACCGCGTTCCGTCCGCCATGACACTCTCTTTTTCTTTCTTCCGGTGGGCGGGGCCCGGGAGCCACGCCCCTCCGCGCCGCCCGACCAATGGGGAGAGGGAGAGGGGAACACGCCGTTTGGAAGGGAAACACGGAAATGATCGCGGCTTTAAATTCCATTTGGAGAGATTGAATCGCAAGAAAATGGCGATTAGGCTTTGTTTCGAACGTCTTCGCTTGTTTATGTTATTCTTTGGGTGGTGGAGGGGGTGGCTGGAAAAATGGGATGTGCTCTTCATGGTTACGGAGCATGTATTATACTGGATGGGATCCAGAATACTTATGGAAACATTTTCGTCTGCAGTTGAAAAAAAAAAAAAAAAAAAAAAAAATCACTCAGACAGATCGGAAAGCAAAACGCCAACCAAAATCAAACGAGAACAGAAAAATCTCTAATAATAAAAAAACAGAAAGTTTGTCTGGATGTATGTATGTGACCAGGGCCGGACTGGACCCCTCAGAGGGGCGTAAACCTTGAAAATTCAGAGGGGCGCGAGATATTTCTGTACTTATTTACCCATTGTAGATGTATACAACAAGGAGGTTGCGAGGGTGAAAATATTTTCATGCTCATTACTAATTACAAAATTTCTTGCATGGGTGATCCCATGAGAGGGGCATTAAAATTGTTATTTGGGTGTTTTGGGGATATTTTCGGAGGGGGGGGGGAGTCCGCGTTCTTCTGATTCCAATGTTTTGCCTGCGATCTTTTTTTTTTTAATTTTTTTTATGTTTTATTGACCTTAAGAGGGGGAATGGTCTTTATTAGGAGAGTAGTACAGGGTTTCCCTTTAAGTGAGATATGTAATCTATATATATAATTCTCTTACGTGCCGGCAAATGAAGGGGTGAATTTCTAAACCTCTGTTGGCAACACTTCGCCGATAAATCATGTAAACAAACTTCTACGTTGTTTTGAAATCTTGAATCACAGAATACTCAACGAACTTTTTTTTTTTTTGAGATGAGTTTGAGTCGGGCTGTGGCCCATTTCAACCTTAATCAGCAAAGAAAAGCTCAAAGAAGGCAGGAAACCGTTCTTGAATCCAATTTAAGACGAGCCATTTCCAGAGTTGTATTCTCTGATTCGCTGCCGATAATTTTTAGCGGCTGGGGAATTTTCAGTCAGCAGTTCCTTCAACAGATCAGGTGCGTCACACAATGCCGGTAACCGCACCTTTCCGTCATGGCAACATTTAGTATATTTATTTGCAGTATTACGCTCTTTCTGCCAATAAAGAGCACCACAAAATTCGCATTCTTCACACATTGCTCCACAATCATGTTCATCGGCAATGTTGTTTTGCGCTTTGAGCGTCGTCTATTCTCTGCTTCAGTACGACAGTTCAGTTCAAAATGAATAATTTACTTTATTCCTTTTATTCTCAGCTGAAAGGTTTCGCCAAATTTGTTTAGGGTTATAGTAGTTTTAGTATTGTAGCCTTGGCGAGTTTTCGCGTTTTTAGTTAAACCATTTTTTGTTCGTGACGTGGCAAGGATTCAGAATAACAACAAGAAGGACAAACGTTTGAGAAAATATGTTTGGTGCTCTCTGAGCCTGTTTTTAGTCATGGCCAGCTCTATGTGGCATTATCAAGAATGCAGTGTCAGTTGTGGCTCCCAAACGGGACATTTTTAATTGTGTATATGAGGAAGTTTTCTCAGATTAGAATATATAAGAGTGTAAATATGTAAATATATAAGAGTGTAAATAATGAAAATACATCCCTCGGGGGAGCCTGTAACCCCTAGAGGGCGCGTCCCCAGGTGGCGGATGCCTTCATTGGTTTTCCAATGGGTGGTAGAAGGGAAATAAAATACCTTCCGCGGACCAACAGGTACAAGTGCAATCTCTCCAAAGCAATGACAGACACTTTTGTATCTATAATGGTAAAGTTGTGCACATTGCCAAGGCAGTCATCTTACATACAGCAAAGTTAAACTGTCGAAAATCTGGCTAAAGCAGACAAATTAACATTATGAACGTAATTTTCATATTGGTTAAATGGATGGTGACCTAAATGCAATTACCAACTTTAATTTTTACGGAAAATTTTAGCTAGGCTAATGTATTGGCATACAGCGAGCGAGCGAAGCGAGCATGGATCGCGAAGCGATCCACAGGGAACTGCGTAAGCAGTTCCGGGGGTTGGCGAGCGATAGCGAGCAGGGGGCGATAGCCCCCTAGTACTCTAAAATTACAGCCCGAGGGTTTCTCCTCCGGAAGAAATTTCGGAAAAATGATGTAAAATTCTGCATTTTGAAGCCTTTTAAGGGGAAATTGGAACTGCAAAAATATCAGAAAAAAATAGACCAACAAAGCTTATAAAAGTTACATAATCGTTAGAAAATTAAGATAATACACAGTAAAAATTACTTTGGTGTCTACAAATCAATGATTGCAGTGTAAGGGAGGAGAAAAAAAAAATTGCTTATGTTTCTTGCTTACATCAACTTTCGGTGTGAGTAGTGTTTAATCACCTCTTCAACTGTGGTGCAACCAGAACTTTTTTTTCAGGGGGGAGTACATTAAAAAAAAAAAAAAAAGATTTAGATCTTATAGGGAAGAAAAGAAAGGGGGGTATTGGGGTTCTCCCCCGGAAAGTTTTTGAAACTTGTAATTTTAAAACCGCAATTTAAGACTTTCTTTGCTGATGCTAGGGTGGAAAAAGTACAGGGGTCTCAGCGGAAACTCTAGAAATTGAAGTCTTAAAAACGCGATTATAAGCCATATTTGTTGACTTTTGGGTAAGGGATGGAGCTTCAGGGACTGTCCCGATCGATTTTTAAATAACGGAATTTTTTAAGAAATACTAAGCACTTCAGAATGCACTCAAAAGGACAAAATAACTTTTCTGGGTCAGAAAGGACGATATTTAAGTATTCCTGTAGTTTTCAATTATTCCAAGAAAATGACTCCACAAACGAGGAAAAGTGCGGCTCAAGTCTGGTGAAGAATTTTTTATGATTATCTAAGTTTCTGTCATAACTTTGAGCGTTGCAAGATGCATATTTTTTGGGGGGGAAAGTTTGGTTTGAAATGACTTGAGCCGCACTTTTCCTCGTTTGTGGAGTCATTTTCTTGGAATAATTGAAAACTACAGGAATACTTTAATAGTGTTCTTTCTGACCCAGAAAAGTTATTTTGTAATATGAAAAGTGCTTAGTATTTTATTTATTTTTTTAAAAAGAATTCTGTATTTTATTCTTTTTAGTGTAAATGTATTTCAGAGATAGAATAATGTTACTATCACGAAATTTCACCTCTGTTTTCCATATAAATGCTTCATACCAAAAGGGAAAAAAACTATATACGTGTCTAAAACTTGAAGCATTTGGCACTAAAAATTAATCCTTGTTCCCCTCTAGGATTTGTTTGTTCGGTAATTTAATTAGAACCATTTAAATATTAAAGGTTTGCAAGCAGCCCCCCCCCCCCCCCCGCGCGCACACACACGCGCACTTTTACACTACTGGCGGTAAGTTTTCATAAAGTTGAATCTTTTTCAAGTCGCAACTGACACAGAAAGTGTTTCCCTATTCAATTCCACCGAGCCTCCACGGAAGAAGGGCATTAACGCCATCTGTGGACAAAATTGTGAAATAGGTGACAGATGAACTACGCCGAGGGCTGTTCAAACCAAAAATCGAATAGACGCTTTTTGGTTGGCCCGGAGTCTTTTAGATTAAAAAATCGCCAAGTTGGCAACAAAACTTGGCGACCAAAAGACTGGCGATATATCGCCAAGTGTCCGCCAAATTATAACACCACTTGAGTTTACATCGAAATTAACAATGATTTCCCCCCAAAAAGGAGGAAAAGACCCCTTTAGAAACACCCGAATGCAACCAAAAGGGGAGGTGCACACCTAGACTCTACTAGGAGTCTACCTACCAAATTTCAACTTTCTAGGACATACCGTTCATGTTATGCGACATACATACACACATACGCACATGCAGACGTCACGAGAAAGCTCGTTGTAATTAACTCGGGGGTTGTCAAAATGGATATTTCGGGCGTCTGTAGGTTCTTAGGTATATATCCACGTGTGGTCGAGTCGAAAAAAAAAACCTCAACAGTCATTCGGGGGTGAGAAAAATGGAAGTTACGGCCGATTTTTGAGAGAAAATTTTTTCGCGAATACAATACTTCCTTTTTTTGTAAAATTAAATAAAAAGGAACTACTCGTCGATTTTTTTTTCGAACCGGTCTGCAAACCTATCTGGTGCTGGAAGAAAGAGACTGAAAATTTCAGCGAAATCCGCCGGGTAGTTCTCGAGTTTTTCGCGTTTACACAAACAGACGCTTTTGAACTTCATTTTATACTAAGTATAGATTCTCGCATTTAGCTACGTTAATACAAAAGTTGACTTTTTACTTCTGAATTCGTTCATGATTAATCCGGGTTTGAATCTGCGAAAAAACGACTTTAAAATGCTTGGGACTAAGGGCAAATCCAGAAAATTTTCAACGAAGGACCCTTTTTTTGTATTACTTGCTTCTTATTGCGTGTATCTGATTTACACATGTATGGAGGGGAAGGGGGGGGGGGGTCTACGGCATTTTTAAAAGAAACAAATAAAATATAGAGATGTAGTAATAGGGGGTCTCGCCATAACATAATCGAAGATCGTTTTAATTTGCGTTTTTGAGGCATCCGTTTCGAGAAGGAAGTCCCGAACCTTATTTTTAAATCTAAATATAATATGATTTATTATCATGTCTTTACAACTTCAATTTTGGGAAATTCCTTGGGAATCGGAGTCCAAATCTCTCCTCCTTTTATCACCAAAGATTGTCTAAAACTGTCTTTTTGATTCTCCAATGAGGTTGTATCCTTCAGTCAAATTTAGTCACTTAAACTGGTAGAATAAGCAAAAAAAAAAGTAACATGGAGTGAGAAAAAACTTTTATTTTTCCCAACAGTTATTGTTTATTTAATTTAATTAGTGTCCGATTTTTGAAATAAGGCGTGATCTTTATGTTGTCATAAGTGATGTACTTTGGCGCGCTACATCATTGCCGCGCTAGATATTTACGCTTTGCTGGCAACCGCGTTGCCAAGTTATGATAATTTGCGATGCGCGCTAATGGCATTTCGTCCTTTGTGACGTCATGTGCAGAAGCGTACAAAAGGAGTTTCAATCTGCGCACAATTAAAATAATTGTTTAAAAAAAGAAAAATTAATTTGAATTTTGACATCTTGAATTCAAATTATGTTTTTTGCAATCACGAGTGAGTGTATGTAGGCGTGTATGTTTGTGTGTGGGGGGTATGTTTGTTTGTGTGTAGGGGGTATGTGTGTGTAGGCATGTGTGTTTGTGTGTGTGTGTGCTGGCATAAGTGTGTGGGTAGTTGTGTGTATGAATGTGTGTGTGTGGAGGGGGGTATGTGTATGTGTGTGTAGGCATATGTGTTTGTGTCTGTGTGCAGGCATGAATGTGTGGGTAGTTGTGTGTGCATGCTTTTGTGTGTGTGTATGTGTAGGCGTCTGTATGTATGCGTGTGTGTATGTGTATGTGTGTGTAGGTGTCTATATGTGTTTGTGTGTGTGCTTGTGTGCGTGTGTGTGTGTGTGTAGTTGTGTATGTGTACGTGTGTAGTTGTGTATGTATGCGCGTGTGTGTAGGACATGGACGCAACCTGGAGACGGCTTTCGCTATAGGAGCAGCATCGTGAGGACCCGGTCGACGGTGATGCTGCGGAGGGTGGCGGTGGGAAAAATCAAAGGACCTCAAAAACAGTCAAATGAGAACAATAAGCAATCGTGATTGCTCAAAAAAATATTAAACTTTTTCAAATTATTTAAAACAAGGTTAAATCCTATGTTATTAAGCATGCTCGTTTTCAGGGCTTCGATTCGGAAAAATTGCTGGTGCAGAGTCCCTCGACGGAGGAGCGATCGCCCCCAACGCCCCCCCCCCCCTTGTATCCACTCTTGTGGTGCTAGCTTTTAAGTCATTTCCCGTGCATTGAAACGTAACACACTAAAAATATCACAAGAAACACATTTCCAAAATGAGAAAGAGTAAACTACACAGGGGTGGACAAAATTATGAACTCAAATTTGTACAAGTTTTGTTTCAATCATATCTTAACTCAACTTAATTTTACTTCGTTAAAATAGAGATGAATAATTGAAAAGAAAAAAAAAGCGTCCGAAAACCAGTATAGCTTATGAATTGAATTAAATAATTAATTTAACTTACAAAATGTATAATTTGAATTAAGTTATCATTATGGGAAATCTGAATAAAATTATTCACTAAAAAGGTTAAATATCCTGCATTACAGCAGAAGTTTTCTCGTTAATTACAACATTTACTCGTAACCAATTAAGTTCAGATAGTTACAGATGAACAAGAAAATAAATTGGTGCTATGTCTATTTAGCAATTGAAATTGAATAAGGAAATTTTCTTTAGAGTTTGATTTTTTTTTTCTTTTCTATCAAATTTGAGGTTTCAAAAGAAATTTCTCTTTCGAATAAGTGAAGGTACAAAGTTTTTTTTTTTTTTTTTTTTTTTTTTTTTTTTTTTTTTTTTTTTTTTTTTTTTTTTTGAGCAATCACGATTGCTTATTGCTTTCATTTCACCGTCCTTGGCGTCCGTGCCTTTTTCAGCTTGGACCAGGGACACCAGCACCACCGGCCTCTGCAGGCGCGGCTCCGAGCACTGCCTCCTGGAATCCGTTTCTCCTGGTCGATGGCGTCCATGTCCTACACACGCGAGCTCATACACACACGCACACACGCTCATACGCACGCACACACATACATACACACACACGCTCATACACACAAGCCATTACACATACGCACACGCCTACGTGCACACACACAGGTCTACGAACACACATAAGCCTACACATGCACACACGCGCCTACACATACTCACACGCCTGAACACACACACACACGCTTGCACAGACACAAACAACTATACACACGTAACCGCCCAGGAGGAGGGGTAGGCTTGGGGGGACAGGAGCTGTTTCTAGAAACAACAGCCCCCAATGAGTAGGGCCCTGTCGCAACACGTGATTGCGAAAAGCATAATTTGAATTCAAAATTTCAGAATCCAAATTAATTTTTTTATTACTTTCTTCTATATCTAATATATAGAAGAAAGTATTGGATTCGTGCAAATTTTCGAATTTCGAATTTTGACGGATTCGAACGTTTTGAGGTGTGCTGAGTCCATTTCGACTATTTTTGGAAAATGTCTGTCTGTCTGTGTGTGTGTATGTATGTGTGTATGTGTGTGTGTCACGTCTGTGTGTGACCAGTTTTTTGTGGCCGCTCTACAGCAAAAACTACCGCACGAAATCGAACGAAATTTGGTACACATATGTGCCCCTATGTGAACTTGTGCCCATTGGTTTTTGGCGCGAATTCCTCCAAGGGGGGTGGAGCAATGGGACGTTTTTTGAGTTACGCGTGCTTGCTATTCCTCAGGAAGTAACTGGCGGAATCAAACAAAATTTGGACCATATGTTGCCATTAACAGGAACAGGTGCTGATTCAATTTTGGTGTCAATAACTCAAACGGGGGTTGAGCTATAGAACGTTTTTCGTCGTCAATTGTGCCTGCTGTATCTCAAGAAATAATGAACGGAATGAAAGAAAAATGTATCGGCAAGTAGCCCTTAGTGGGTATAAGAACTGATTTTATTTTGGTGTCAACAGCTAAAAAGGGGGTAGCGCAATCACCCGTTCTTTTTTTCCATTTTGAGTGCCCTATCTCAAGAAGTAATGCTACGTTCTGGTTGAAATTTGGAATATATGTGAATCCATACGTAAACAGGCTTTGGTTCAATTTTGACGCCAATCGCTCCATGGGGGGCTGATTATTTTTTGTGTAAAGAAAAATAGCTTTATAAATGCAACAATAAGAAAGATAAATTGTAATACTGTCGTCTGCTTATTTCACGTGATTTTAATTTTTGGGAAATAATCAGAAACGTTATCGCAATGATTTAAAATTAATAACTGTTGCCATTTTATGTTTGTTAACAAATAAAACATCTAATTAATTCAAGCAAGGCTTTAAAAATAACTTTCAAGTCGTTCTTTGCTTTGCTTTTGCGGGAATTCAGGAATTCGGACGGTCGTCAAGTTTTTTTTTTTTTTTTTTGCTGGGAATATTGCATTCTTTTCAAGCATAGGGATTGATCAGAATTCACAAGAAAGATATAGAAGAAAGTTTCGTGATGGCCACAACATACTAGTTTTAAATCTGGTTTTAATTTGGCCACTGTTGGTGATATTTAGAGAGTAAACTCTTGAATCACATTAAAATTGCAATAATGCGGAAATGACATTAAATTGGAGTCAAAGGAAGTCATGTGTGAAAATTTTTGTCCGACAGAAGTCGTAAATATTCCTAACTTAATAAGATTCACGAATGGTAGCTGAATATCAGTTGCAAATGAAGCCCCGATTGCGGATCCAAAGTTGGAGAGAAACGTTTCTACTTTCAGATTAAAAATTGGGTCAGGAGAGGGCGAAACAAGAAAGGGGGGGGGGGGATCAAAGAGAAAAAGAAAAAAAAAAAGAAAAATTAATTTGAATTTTGACATCTTGAATTCAAATTATGTTTTTCGCAATCACGAGTGTGTGTATGTAGGCGTGTGTGTTTGTGTGTGGGGTATGTGTGTTTGTGTGTAGGCATGTGTGTTTGTGTCTGTGTGCAGGCATGAGTGCGTGGGTAGTTGTGTGTATGAATGTGTGTGGGGGGGGGATATGTGTGTGTAGGCATATGTGTTTGTGTCTATGTGTAGGCATGAATGGTGTGGGTAGTTGTGTTTGTGTGTGTGTAGGTGTATGTGTGTAGTTGTGTATGTATGCGCGTGTGTTTAGGACATGGATGCAACCTGGAGACGGCTTTCGCTAGAGGAGCAGCGTCGTGAGGAGCCGGTCGACGGTGATGCTGCGGACGGTGCTGGCGGGAAAATAAAAATATAGGACGCCAAAAACAGTCAAGTGAGAACAATAAGCAATCGTGATTGCTCAATAATAACTCATTGGAGTTCATTTCTCCAGCGTGATTTTGATCGAACCATTGCATTTCAAGTGAGGAACGATACAAAGTATTGTTTGTCAGGGGTGGCCACCCCCCCCCCCCTAGGAGCAAGGGCGCACGCCCCCTAAATATCGCGAAGACCCCCCTCCAAAAACAAGAGCCCAAAAATGAGAAAAATACTCCTCAAAATACCCCCCTAAAAATTTCAATGGCGCAGTCTGCGCCAAGACCCCCCCCCCCCGTGTGCACCCCTGTGTTTGTTGTAGAAGAATGATATCATCCAGTGGAAGCGGCTCTCCCAGCTTAAATTTCAAATGTAGTAACAAAAAAAAGGTAGCCGTCGTTCACAAGTATTGTCCGTTTTTCAGGAGAAGGCACTTCGCCCCGCCTCTTCGAACGCAGAGTCTCATTTTACGCGGGGGTGATCGGTACGCAATCCACGCGCTTCTAAAGGAGACAACCAGACAGCCTTAACTTGGATGTCCATTTTAATGTGCAAATAAGTCTTAATAATACTTTACATCATTTGTTTGCCTTTTTTTGTTGGCATTTTAGTCATTCTTACATTTCAAAAACTGCCGCTTTTGCAACAAAATGCTGTGATCCGAATATACCTTCTGCCGAAAACAGCGAAATAGAATCATCGGATACCACGTGACGAGGGAGGAGTCAAGTGCCTTCTTGTGGAAAACGGACAATAATCACACTTGAAAATGAAAGCCTTTCTCCTCATACGAAATTTGATTCAGTTTGGTGAGTGGCAAAGTGATATAGTAAAATATTTACAGCGCCACCTATGTATCAAATTTTAACTATGTTCTTAAACAAAGAGTTGATTCCAGTCAAACAAAAAATTGTTCTAAAAGATCAAGATGAATAATTATACGAGTCATTTTCAAAATTGGCTACCCATACTGTAATATTTTGTGATTTATCGAGTTTTTTTTTTCTTTTTTTTTTTTTTTTTTGAGATGTGACAAAGTTTTTATTATTAACATTTGAAGTATTAATTAAGATCTACTTATGTCCGTTGAGTTAACACGAACTGTAATCGGGGGAAGAGGGGGACTTGAAAAATATACTAGTTCTGTTCATTAATTAAAATTTAGTAGTCTTCAAAAAAAAAAAAAGTAACTGAAGATCATCATCTAAGTCGTAATACGGGTGAATTCTACACCAAGTTCTCGCTGATGTTTGCCGAGTTTTGAGGATTCGGAGATGTTTTGCCGCCAAACATCTGCGAGAACATGGAGCAGAACTCGGCCGTGCTAGGACGTGGATGATGTTTCTGCCACTGTTTATGACTCTCGAGATTTCAAGGTCATTGGACATAACAAACATTCACCCATAACGTAATGTTGAATAGGGAAGTTTTCGATTTTTCAATTTTATTTTTATACTAGTGGCACCCGCACGGCTTCGCCCGTAATAGAAAATTTAAAGGTCTTTTGGTTCGCTTGTATATTTTACAAATAATGTATGGTGAATTTTCTCGCCAATTGGCTTGTACCGACGTTACGGTTCCACGCTATGATAATTTCGTATCTCGCCAATTGGCTTGTGCCCATGTTACGGTTCCACGTTATGATGATTTCGTAATTTATGATAGTTTTTTTCTTAAAATTGGAATAAAAAAAGAACCACATCGAATTTTCGAAAAATCGCTTCGAGGTGCACACCCCCATGCTACATACTAACTTCGTGCCAAATTTCATGAAAATCGGCCGAACGGTTTAGGCGCTATGCGCGTCACTGACATCCTACAGACATCCAGACATCCAGACATCCTCCGGACAGAGAGACTTTCTGCTTTATTATTAGTAAAGATGATGGAGTAACATGTATGAACATCATAGGTGAAAAAATTTTTGCGATACGATAAGTAGTTTTTTTTTTTTTTAAATTAATTTTTAAAGTTCAAGCGCTTGTGACGTCAAGTGGCATAGGAAGTGACGTCATGCCCTCTTCCGATAGGGTAGAAACGGGGGGGGGGGGGACGTGCCTTCGACTTCAAAGACGAAACGTAAAAAGGCTTATCTCCTCGCATTTAACTCCTCGCGTTTCTGGAACATTAAGCCTCTCATCCTCTCGGAAATATTCGAATACCATCATTGATGTTACTTGAGGAAGATTATTAGATTGTGCTTTAACAAATCCGGCCTCCATAGTGTGTTCAAAAGGATTATTGAATTTCTAAAAAAATAAAAATATCGGCGCGCTCAAAATGTCCGTAGCGAAAACAAGGGATCTTCGGCGGAAGGCTGCCCATGAGTGCCCTGTGACGTAAGCTCGTGACGTTTCAGAAGAGCGCACTTTTGCGCTTGGATTTTTAAAAAATTCATTAAAAATCGATCACGGTGTTTTAAAATTCGGCGATGGTGAATTTTTTAGTTTTGAGGATCAATTAACAATATCCAATAGCCAAAATATGAACATTTAATAGGTTGCAACTTCCCTATTGTAAAAGGGAGTGACGCCCACTTTCGGATCAACCCTTTATGTAGTTCTTACTTTCTCAAAACGATCCTCGCAGATCCCCCATGCTCATTGGAGAGGAATTTGTTTGTTTGTTCCCAGCTCGATGACGTCACTCACGATCGGGTTTAATGAATGGGGGTCCGTTCTTTGGTGGAACGCTCTTATCCCATTAGCAGAGCAAACGAGCGATCTTTTTCCCTTCCGCGAGCCACGTGACCGCGTCGGTCAACACGCGTGTCTCCCAGTGTTGACCCTCCCGCGCTTAATTAACCGTCGTCCCGGCTCCGTGTTTGACTCCCCGTAATGAAGGGATGTCCGTCCACTGAGGAGGGGGGGGGGGGGCAATCGAAAAACACACCAGAGACCAGGACCGCGTTTAATTCAGTTCCCTTCTCATTGATAAGAAGTAATGTTCTGAAGCAATATTGTAACGGATACGGTGCGACTTCCAACTTTCTTGAAAGGACGACACAGTTCTTGATTAACCCTTTCAGGGGCGCGTCATTAATTTTTGGTTAAAAAAAATTTTTTTCAGAATTTTTTCACTGGAGTGGTGTTCCCATTTATTCACCCCCCCCCCCCCCCCACCTGGGGAAGGACAAAAACATGTTTATGCATGCAAAAATGAATTTGAATCTTTTCGAACAATATGATTGACTACCTCAGGGAAAAAGAAGAAAAATGAATCACTCTTTCAGCGCTGATTAAAAATTTTAAAATCTGAAAAAAATTCCAATTTTCGGGGTAAACGAAAAATTGAAAATTTGATGATTTGAACGAGAAATTGAGCCTTCGAAAAAAAAATTTTTTTTGTTATTCTGCCACCTAATGTTGTTCATTGAACTTAAAAGAAGAGGACTCAAGCGATTTTGATACAAAAAATTCGTAAAAAAGACAGAAAAAAAATTCATAAATTAGTGGTTTCAGGGCGCAACCACTGCCCCTGAAAGGGATAAAAACACAGGAAATTTATTTACACTATGTACAGGAAAGATCGGTAACAACTGCTAAATGAATCATCAGCAATGAAGCAAATATCACTCAACACCGTAAACTCAACGGTTACACACGCATTTACTGCCAAACACGTAAAACAACACAGCGAAATGCCTCGCAATAAACAGAGCTAATACACTCTCAGTACAAATAGGGAAGTTGCAACCGATTAAATGTTCATATTTTGGCTATTGGATATTGTTAATTAACCCTCAAAACTAAAAAATTCACCATCGCCGAATTTTAAAACACCGTGGTTGATTTTTAATGAATTTATAAAAATCCACGCGCAAAAGTGCGCTCTTCTGAAACGTCACGAGCTTACGTCACAGGGCGCGAATGGGCAGCCTTCCGCCGAAGATCCCTTGTTTTCGCTAGGGACATTTTGAGCGCGCTGATATTTTTATTTTTTAGAAATTCAATAATCCTTTTGAACACACTATGGAGGCCGGATTCGTTAAAGCACAATCTAAATAATCTTCCTCAAGTAACATCAATGATGGTATTCGAATATTTCCGAGAGGATGAGAGGTTTAATGTTCCAGAAACGCGAGGAGTTAAATGCGAGGAGATAAGCCTTTTACGTTTCGTCTTCGAAGTCGAATGCGTGACCTTCGCTTCTCCCCTATCGGAAGAGGGGATGACGTCACTTCCTATGCCATTTGACGTCACAAGCGCTTGAACTTTAAAAATTAATTTAAAAAAAACTACTTATCGTATCGCAAAAATGTTTTCACCTATGATGTTCATACATGTTACTCTATCATATAAAAATGAAATTGAAAAATCGAAAACTTCCCTATTCTCAATCGAAACTGCCTTTTTATCATGCGTAACGGCTTTTTATACACACCGAAAGAGAACTCTCAACTATTCCACAAGATTTCCGAAAATCGTAGACCGTTGTTTTATTTCTTTTCCATTCACAAATTTTATCATTCAGAAATGAGGGAACGTATACTTCAGCCGAATGTACGGGGGCTGTATATTCATTACAAGAAACTATTTACAGGTTACTTTACTACAATTATTTTAGATGAAAGATAATTTAATAAACGCCGAATTTAGCTAGATTACGACAAATTCATCACAAAAATAATTACTATTTACAGAATTTGTAACAATATCATTCCGATTGAGAATCGACCGAGCCCGGGATTTTTAGAGCCTCCTACTCCGTCACCCTAAAATCCGTCCCCATCACTTCGACGACCTTTGCGCCGAAGAACAAAGGTAAAAACGACAACGTTATACAGGGCTGCCGCCCCCCCCCCGCCCCCCAATATCACAAAGATCTTCCAAGAACGATCGCCTCTCAAAAAAGGGGAGAAATCAAATGTGATAGTTGACTCGAGTAAAATTTTCTGAATACAGTGCGAAATTTTCGGAAACTATGTGGAAACTTCCATAATAAAAACGATTTAAATATGCATACAAAAAACCTTGAAATTATTTAAAAGTAAAAAAGAAAACTAATTTGAATTTTGACATCTGGAATTCAAATTATGTTTTTCGCAATCACGAGTGTGTGTGTGTATGTAAGCGTGTGTGTTTGTGTCTGTGTGTAGGAGGTATGAGTGTGTGGGTAGTTGTGTATGAGTGTTTGTGGTAGGAGGAGGGGGAATGTGTATGTGTGTGTAGGCATATGTGTTTGTGTCTGTGTGCAGGCATGAGTGTGTTGGTAGTTGTGTGTAGGTGTGTGTGTATGTGTAGGTGTCTGTATGTGTTTGTGTGTGTGTAGGTGTATGTATTCGTGTGTGTGTGTGCGCGCGTGTGTGTGTAGGTGTATGTATTCGTGTGTGTGCGCACGTGTGTGTGTGTAGTTGTGTATGTATGAGCGTGTGTGTAGAATATTGACGAAACCTGGAGACTGTTTTCGCTAGAGGAGCAGCATCGTGAGGAGCCGGTCGACGGTGATGCTGCGGAGGGTGCTGGCGGGAAAATAAAATGATAGGAATTCAAAACAGTTAAATGAAAGCAATAAGCATTCGTGATTGCTCAAAAAAAAAATTTAAAGTTCTTTTTCTTTTTTTAAATAATTTTTCAGTTTTAGAATGTGTTGTCAGCTCAAAATTTTCGGAAACGGCTACCCAAAATTTCCGGAATTTTTGGATCACAAACTGGGAGAAATAGCTCTGAAAACGCGCCACTACAATGGGGTCGTTTCCAAAATTTTAAAAGTTTTTTTTTTTCTGAAAGAGCATGCTTAAAAACATAGGATCTGACCTTTTTTTTTTTTTTTTTGATAATTTGTTTAAGTTTAATATTTTTAAAAAATTACTTAAACCGTTGCGCTTTTATTGCTTACACTTCTGTCGTGTGACATCACAAATGAGGAAATGCCGTTCAATGTTGCCATTCACAGAACAAAATATTTAATTCGCATCTTTACTCACGTGCATTGGCAACGATAGGGTTGGTAGCAAGCGTAAAGCGCAATTTTAATTCGCTGCTTGATGATCATAACATGGAAACGTAGTAGAAAGATGCGCCAAAGTGCATCATTTGTGACGTCATCAAGATCACGCCTTGTTTGAACTATCGGACATTTTAAAAAATTAATTTAAAAAAAACTGTTGAGAAAATGAAAGTATTTTCTGGGTCCATGTAATTTTTTTTTGAGCAATCACGATTGCTTATTTCTTTCATTTGATTGTTTTTTGTGTCCTATCATTTTATTTTCCCACCGCCACCCTCCGCAGCATCACCGTCGACCGGCTCCTCACGATGCTGCTCCTATAGCGAAAGCCGTCTCCAGGTTGCATCCATGTCCTACACACACGCGCATACATACACAACTACACACACACACACGCGCATACATACACAACTACACACACACACACGCGCATACATACACAACTACACACACACACACGCGCATACATACACAACTACACACACACGCGCATACATACACAACTACACACACACGCGCATACATACACAACTACACACACACACGCGCGCATACATACACAACTACACACACACACGCGCGCGCACACACAAATACACACACACGCGCATACATACACAACTACACACACACGCGCGCATACATACACAACTACACACACACGCACACACACAAACACCTACACACAAACACATACACACACGCATGCATACAGACACCCACACATACACACACACATACACACAACTACCCACACATTCATGCCTGCACACAGACACAAACACATATGCCTACACACATACCCCCCACACACACATTCATACACACAACTACCCACACACTTATGCCAGCACGCAGACACAAACACACATATGCCTACACACACACAACTATCCACACATTCATGCCTGCACACAGACACAAACACGCATATGTCTACACACACACACACACTCGTGATTGCGAAAAACATAATTTGAATTCAAGATGTCAAAATTCAAATTAATTTTTCTTTTTTGCTCATTCTATCCATTTCAATGACTAAAAGTAGTACTTTTGGCTGAAGGAAACCACATTTTAATAGCGCAATCCCCCATGACCCTCTTTGGCGGGCTATACTGCGTCATAAGGGCGCGTACTTGCGAGACTGGATCCCTGTAATTTATAATGGGTGCTCAACCCCTCGACATGCTACCGTCTGACCACCGACGAGGGCCGCCGAGAGCCAAGGCGGGGCCCTTGTCAGTTATGTTGCGCAAGAGACCTGATTTGATCCAATGCTTTGCTTTAAAATCGATCACGTGGCTTGGGATCTTGGTTTCATGAATCACTCCCTCCATTTCATCTCTTCTCAATGGTCCCACTCTGTTTGCTATAACTGCTGCCCCCTACAGGGTCTCACTCTGAAAATATTTGGATGCATTCATTAAAATGCATTAAAAATCATATTTTTCTCAAAATTTTTGAATTTTAAAATATTGCGATTTTTTTTTCTGAAACTTTTCTAGTTTATAGTGTATCAAACGAATGCATGCGTCTTAAGATTTAAGTTGTTTTTTCTAAACTATTACGTACAGAACTCTATGATTCCCGAAGACCTTGAGTGATAACATTTCAACACACTGCAAAAAAAAAGGAGGGGGGGGGGGACTTTTTAACGAAAATCAAAAATTGGTGACACGGACACAGTTATGAATAATAGTTTTTTTTTTTTTTAATAATGTAAAATACATATAAGATGTCAAACAAAAAGATTTCTTTAAAAGTTTCCATGAAAATTTGAGATGGTTCAGGTCGAGTGCCTCGTTGATTTAGCAATGCTGGAATAGTCCATACATAACATGCTAGGGTCGGAATATGGCTTAAAAGCAAGGAGTTGGCGAATTCATTACCAAGAATCCTGTCCCCTGCCTTTTCAAACCTTCTACCATGGGCATCCACCACCCATATGTGTCATTTTTGAAGAGGGCTAAGAATTTTTTTAGGTTTTGAGTTTTCAACTTAAAGGATTTTTTTTGAGCAATCACGATTGCTAATTGCTTTCATATGACTGTTTTGATGTCCTATGATTTTATTCTTCCCCCGCCACCCTCTGCAGCATCACCGTCGACCGGCTACTCACGATGCTGCTCCTCTTGCGAAAACCGTCTCCAGGTTGCATCCATATCCTACACACACACACACACACACACACAATCACATACACACACATACATACACCTACACACACATACACACACTACCACATACACACACTACCACATAACACAAACACATACACACACAAACACACATGCCTACACAGATAGATACACATACCCCCCCCCACACACAAAGAAACATACCCTCCCCCCACACACACAAACACACACGCCTACACACACACACACGTTGATTGCGAGAAACATAATTTGAATTTAAGATGTCAAAGTTCAAACTAATTTTTACTTTTTTTTCCTTTCTATCTTCTATAACTTCCTTCTTTTCCGAATCCGATGAAAAATTTTCGGATCTGTTGTCCTCCTTTATAATGGGCATTTTTAGGGAAAAGTGTCCTTATTATATAATGGGGATTTCAACTCACTGTTGTCTACATTATAATTTTTGACAAGTTTTACAATACTTACTAGGCACTTAGGAACATAATGCATCGAACCCAAATGTCAAGGATAATAGTATTTTCATGGTCATCAGAGCCTTATTACCGCAGGGGTATGCGGGGCACAGGCCCCTACTCTTAGATTTCAAGGGGGGCCCAAAATCCCCTCAATTTATCATGCTAATTGAAAATAAATAATAATTTCACTCAGAATCTAGAGTACAATGATATTGATAGTTTTGCAAATGCCAAGACAAGGAAAAAATTTCTTTTTTGTTGATAAAAATTCTCCTTAAAAATTTGATCTCTTTGCGTTTAGTGCTGATAAAAATACAAACTTTGCGAAGTTTCGTCTGTATTTACTATTAAAAGTTATATCATAAATACCTTTGATATTTACGGTAAACTGGTAAAGTTTAACCCCTCTTATATGATTATTGTATACTGTATTTCTTCTACTTTTTAAACGTTGTGATATGAGATTACCACCAAATTTAGCATGGTTGTGTTAATACTCAAGTATCGAAATATTTTATAGCTTCAGAATAAGCGGAAATATAGGGGCGGGGGGGGGGACAAAATGAATTTCATGCCCATTGTCTTCAAAAATCTTAGTCGGCCCTAAGGGGGCCCTGAAATAGAAATGTGCCCCATGTCCAACATCAGGATGATCGGGCTCTGATGTTCATCAGAAGACAAATTTGTTGTCTAAAAAACTTTGTTGCGATTCCGAAAGTAAATTCAGTGCAGAAAAAAATGATAAAATTTTTTAGTACGGAAATTTTAAAAAACAGTCATTACCTTAATGGCTTTTGTGGAAATGGTATGATATTTATGCATAAAATGTATTCTAAAAACTGGCATTTCCAATGTCTAGACGGGGGCTGCCCCCTTCCATGGGCGTCCATGCCTTCTACTACTCCACTTATGCATGGAGGGGGGGGGAAGGAGCAGGGGCGGATCCAGAATGTTTTTAAAGGGGGGTTCAAGTTTCAATAGTCAGCGTGTTAAACTGTATAAAAAATCAGTTAAACCTTACATCAGAACGAAGCAAAAAAAGGCTAGAAGAAATCTCAGATACTATTTTTTTGGATCTAAAAATTTTTGGAGTTTGAATACTAATCATAATAAAATTCTTTTCACAGGGGGGGTCAGCTGACCCTTTGACCCTCCCCTGAATCCGCCCTTGGGAGGGAGGGGTC